>NW_017674315.1:23180-42107 GCF_001879085.1 Nicotiana attenuata | reverse complement strand
GGTGGCCTTGGGGCCTCTACTGGCTCTAGAATTTCAGCAGTCTTCTTTGGCTCGTTTGTCACTTTAGGGATCAACTCCCCCTCAGGTACAGGCTTATCTTTCCTTTTCTTTGGCACTTCCTCAAGCTCTCTCCCGTTTCTAAGTGTAACGGCATTCACTTGTGGATTCTTCTCTGTATCACTGGGGAGAGCGCCTGCAGGTTTAGTGTTTTGATTAGTTGCTAACTGCCCCATCTGTCTCTCAAGATTTCTGAAAGCAGTTCTGAGCTGCTGATTGTCAATCAACAACTTCTTTAACAGTTCATTGGTGCTCTCTTCCATTTGCTGGGGAGGTCTCTGAGGCTGATTGAAACCCCCTTGTGGTCTAGGCTGATTCTGATTCTGCTGATTTCCACCCCATGAGAAGTTGGGATGATTCCTCCAATTTGAGTTGTAAGAATTCTCGTATTGTGCATGCTGATTTGGTGGACCTCTATTCTGCTGCCCCACATAGTATATGGATTCAGGATTCGTGGGGCACATATCACTCATATGACTGTCTCCACATAGTTCGCAGCAAATAGCCATCTGTTGAATCTGTTGCATCTGCTGAGGTTGCTGCATTGTCATCCTGGTCATCTGATTAGCCAGCTTTGCAATATCAGCTCTCATTGCTGACAGGTCATCGAGCTCAAGTAACCCAGTTGCTTTTTGCTTAACTGCCCGTCGTGAGTCACCCTCACCTTGCTAGTTATTGTCATTAGCCGTGAAGGTATTCAGCAAGAGTTGGATTTCACTGTACGGTCGGGCCATGCAACTACCCCCACAAGCTGAGTCAAGATTCATCTTTGACGCATCATCTAACCCATCTACGAAAGTGTGACCCAATACCTCGTCCGTCTGACAATGATGTGGGCAATCTCTGAGCATCTTCTTGTACCTTTCCCATGCCTGACGAAGAGTCTCGCCTGCTCGTTGTTCGAACCCAAGGATTTGACTCCTCAGTACCTTTGTCTTCTTAGTTGGGAAAAACTTGATTAAGAATTTCCTTGCCAAATCATCCCATGTGCGGATTGAATTCGCTGGCTCTTTATTCAGCCACTCCTTAGCTTCCCCGATCAGAGAAAAGGGGAAAAGTGTCAGCCTGACATAGTCCTTGGAAACGTTCGGATAGTTGTAGGTATCCGTAATTTCCAGAAAATTCTGAATATGCCTCTGCGGGTCTTCATGAGGTAGACCTACAAATTGCCCTGTGGACTGGATCAACTGCACCATGTATTTCAGCTCAAAGTGCCCAGCGATGTCAGGCTTCACGATAGCCTGAGTCATATTAGCCAGACTGGGCCTTGCGGCTTCAATCACCGGACGTTCCTCATTGCCTGCCATCTCAATTGGCTGTGGTTGAACTACGATGTTCAACTCTCTTTCAATTCTGGTTCTAGCGTCCACCTCCCTCCTCAATCTGTGAAGTGTTCGTTCAATTTCGGGATCGAGGGGAAGGAGATTGTTTGCGCTTCTGCTTCTTCGCATTCAATAGGAAATCCTGTATTAGCACAAACAAAGTGAACTGACAGTTAAAACTCGAATAAATAAATAATAAAGCTCAATTCAGTCAAGTAGCTAATTTATAAGTCCCCGGCAACGACGCCAAAAACTTGTTGCGACCAAAAACACTCACGCAAGTGCACGTGATCGTCAAGTAATAGAGTAGTGAGTAGAGTATCGTTCCCACGAAGACTTATGATCAACTATTGACTGATTCCAACCCGATTACTTTATCTATCCAAGAGATTCTTCACAAAATAAAGATGTAATTGTTTTACTATCTAAATTATCAAGAAATAATCTAACTAGAGCAATTAACCAAACGAATAACAATTCCAAGTAACAAACAGTAGGAGAGAATATTCCAGGGTCACGGACCAGTTAACAATCTTGTTGTGTTCTTAGCTTAAAATGACTAATCGATTTATCTGGGTTATTGAATGACAGAGTTTATATTACTCATAAGAATCTGTCGAGTCCTTACTCGCTTATTCAAGTTAACTCAATGCCTATATGTCTATGGAATTAAGATTAACAAGAACACATTTACAATTCCTGTATTTTAACCAAGTAAGGCAATTCGGTATATGTCTATCCCAATTGCAAATCCGTTCCCCGAGGCCCGGGTTCAAGAACGTGCTCTATTTAATTCTATATGCAACCTAAAGTTCCCACTTTCGAGTTCAACTCTAGATTCATAGATAGTATTTCACCGTTAGCTACTCAGCAAAACAATTAACAGCAGAATTAAATAAACAACCCAAGATGATAAACCAACTTTGTCGAATTAAACCTCAAACACCAACATTCATGTTTTACCCATGACCCTAGAACAATAGGTTTTAGCTACTCATACTGGTGTTCATCATAAATAGATTCAATTTCATCACAATTAGCAAAAACAAAGAGAAGAAACAAAGAACTTGATGATCCAAATCCCTCCTTGCCTCGTGCCTCTCTATTTCTTGCTTTAGCCTATGAAAACCTTGATTCCTTGACCTTGGGCGAGCTTGACTTTATATAGGTTAAGTAGATTTCTTTCCAGATTTCCAATTTTACCCCCAACTAGCTATTTTTCGGACCGGCACCGCGCGACTTCGCGCGCCTTTCGCGCGGTTTTCGCGCGCCCTTTCTGTCTCATCTTGTAACACGCGCGAACTCTGCGCGACTTCGCGCGGTCTTCGTGCGCCTGGGTCTTGATTTCTTCCAATTTTTGGTCTTGTTCTTGCACGCACTCAACTCCGAGGGATCGTTTTTGCCCATAAATCATTCCAATAACCTCTTGAAAGCATCATATAACCTCTTCACCCTGCAATGTACACAAATCACAATTAGAGCCTATTTTCATCAAATAACCATATTATGTCATTGAAATGTAATTAAACGGAAGCATAAACAATAGCTAAATCGCCTAGATTTCGCCTATTATCACTCCTCCACCAATAGTGAATACATATCCACTTGTGGACTTGGAATCAGTTGACCCGGTGATCCAATTTGCATCACAGTATCCCTCAATGACCGCAAAATATTTATTGTAGTGCAAAGCAGAGTCCTGGGTATGTACTAAATACCCCAAAACTCGTTTCATGGCCATCCAATAAGATTGGCCTGGATTGCTCGTATATCGACTCAATTTACTTATAGCACAAGCTATATCTGGTCGTGTACAATTCATGATGTACATTAAGCAACCCAACACACGAGCATAATCCAATTATGATATGCTCTGGCCTTTGTTCTTTGCTAATGCAAGATTCACATCAATTGGAGTCTTTGCAACTTTAAAGCCCAAGTGCTTGAATTTTTCAAGTACTGTCTTAATATAATGAGATTGTGACAATGCTAGACCTTGAGAAGTCTTATGGATCTTAATTCCCAGAATTAAATCAGCAACTCCCAAGTCTTTCATATCAAACTTTCTAGTTAGCATAAGCTTAGTAGCATTTATGTTGGCAATGTCATTACTCATTATGAGCATATCATCCACATATAAGCAAACAATGACTATGTGATTTGGAACATTTTTAATGTACACACATTTATCACATTCATTTATCTTAAATCCATTTGACAACATTGTTTGGTCAAATTTAGCATGCCATTGTTTGGGCTTGTTTTAATTTGTAAAGGGACTTAACAAGTCTACAGACCTTCTTTTCTTTACCTGGAACCACAAACCCTTCAGGTTGTTCCATGTAGATTTCTGCCTCCAACTCTCCATTTAAGAAGGCCGTCTTAACATCCATTTGATGAATTTCAAGACCATAAACTGCAGCTAACGCTACTAACGTTCGTATGGACGTAATTCTTGTAACTGGAGAGAATGTATCAAAATAGTCAAGACCTTCTCGTTGTCTATACCCTTTGACCACAAGTCTTGCCTTATACTTGTCAATAGTGCCATCATCTTTCATTTTCATCTTAAATATCCATTTAGAACCCAACGGTTTATTTCCAGGAGGAAGATCAACCAATTTCCATGTATGGTTGTTCGGTATGGATTCTATTTCACTATTGACTGCCTCTTTCCATAACAATGATTCTGAAGAAGACATAGCTTCTTTAAATGTTTGAGGCTCATTTTCCAATAAGAAAGTCACAAAATCTGGTCCAAAAGAAGTAGACGTTCTTTGACGTTTACTACGTCTTGGATCCTCCTGATTAAGTGTACTTTCTTTTGTTTCTTCCCGAGGTCGTTTAGATCCTTCACCAATCGACTCACATTCCTTTTTATACGGATATATATTTTCAAAGAACTCAGCATTATCTGATTCTATAACCGTATTATTATGAATGTCGGGATTTTCTGATTTATGAACCAGAAATCGATATTCTTTACTATTAGTCACATATCCTATGAAAACACAATCAACGGTTTTCGGTCCTATTTTACCCTTTTGGGTTTAGGAACTTGCACTTTTGCCAAACACCCCCACACTTTAAAATAATTCAAGTTGGGCTTCCTTTCTTTCCATTTTTCATATGGAATGGATTGTGTTTTGCTATGGGGTATTCGATTTAGTATTCGGCTAGCCATAAGAACGGCTTCCCCCCACAAGTTCTGTGGCAAACCAGAACTTATCAATAATGTGTTCATCATCTCCTTTAATGAACGATTCTTTCTTTCTGCAATCCCATTGGATTGGGGCGTGTAAGGGGCCGTTGTTTGATGAATAATTCCATATTCTAAACATATTTGTTCAAAAGGAGATTCATATTCACCACCCCTATCACTTCTTATCATTTTGATTTTCTTATTAAGTTNAATCCACCACTCTTTAGGATTGGCCACCAAGTTGCATTCGGAAAGCATGGCACATAAATCATCAACATCATCATGCTTTTCAACCATGTTTGCTTGACCCTTCTTCTTGTCTTTCTTCGGAGCACGACACTGCGTAGACTTGTGTCCGGTTTTTCCACAGTTGTAGCAGTTTCCACTGAACTGCTTCTTGCTTGGGTTGTATTTCGGTCCAGAAGCCTTCTTCCTCTTTTTGTTCTCTTCAACAATATTTGCTCCCATTATTGTTGAGTTTCCACGGCCTCTCTTTTCAGCAACTTTGTTGTCCTCTTCGATTCTCAACCGAACAATGAGATCTTCAAGGGACATCTCCTTGCGTTTGTGTTTCAAGTAGTTTTTGAAGTCCTTCCACAAAGGAGGCAACTTCTCAATCATTGCTGCTACTTGAAATGCTTCATTGATGACAAGACTTTCAATGAAATTTCTGTTAGTAAAAATACTAAGATTACTTTCAACATCAATATCAATTTGAGTTATACCTTCAGCAAGGAGATCGTGAATAATCACTTGCAATTCCTGGACTTGGGTAATAACAGACTTGCTATCTACCATTTTGTAGTCCAAAAACTTTGCAGCAACAAACTTTTTCAAACCGGCATCTTCGGTTTTGTATTTCTTTTCAAGCGCAGTCCACAGTTCCTTTGACGCTTCCACGCCACTGTAGACGTTATACAAAGCATCCTCCAGCCCGCTTAGAATATAATTCTTGCACAAAAATCTGAATGCTTCCACGCCTCAATCACGAGAAAACGTTCAGTTTCTGGAATTTCATCGGACAGCACAGGAACATCTTCCTTGATGAACTTCTAAAAAGCGGCATCAGAGACTAAAAATATATATTAAAAAAAGGTGAAAGCTTCATGGTAAGAATTATCTCAACAGAGGCATACATACCTTGCATTTCTCTATTATCGACACCAATATATCCAGCCTGTTGTTGAAGACACAGCTTCGCACACACTCATTAAATACATTCATGGACAGCTTATACCCAGATTTCAAGGCTGAATCAACATATTCAAGGCATCATCAATAAGATCTGCTTTAAACAGTAAGCCCAATAACCCAAGTCATATNTCGGGTCCAACAGGAGCATAAGAAGCAAAAGCTTCTCTAACAGCACAAACATGGCGAGTGGCTCCAGAATCAATCCACCACTCTTTAGGATTGCCCACCAAGTTGCATTCGGAAAGCATGGCACATAAATCATCAACATCATCATGCTTTTCAACCATGTTTGCTTGACCCTTCTTCTTGTCTTTCTTCGGAGCACGACACTCCGTAGATTTGTGTCCGGTTTTTCCACAGTTGTAGCAGTTTCCACTGAACTGCTTCTTGCTTGGGTTGTATTTCGGTCCAGAAGCCTTCTTCCTCTTTTTGTTCTCTTCAACAATATTTGCTCCCATTATTGTTGAGTTTCCACGGCCTCTCTTTTCAGCAACTTTGTTGTCCTCTTCGATTCTCAACCGAACAATGAGATCTTCAAGGGACATCTCCTTGCGTTTGTGTTTCAAGTAGTTTTTGAAGTCCTTCCACAAAGGAGGCAACTTCTCAATCATCGCTGCTACTTGAAATGCTTCATTGATAACAAGACCTTCAATGAAATTTCTATTAGTAAAAATACCAAGATTACTACTTTCAACATCAATATCAATTTGAGTTATACCTTCAGCAAGGAGATCGTGAATAATCACTTGCAATTCCTGGACTTGGGTAATAACAGACTTGCTATCTACCATTTTGTAGTCCAAAAACTTTGCAGCAACAAACTTTTTCAAACCGGCATCTTCGGTTTTGTATTTCTTTTCAAGCGCAGTCCACAGTTCCTTTGACGCTTCCACGCCACTGTAGACGTTATACAAAGCATCCTCCAGCCCGCTTAGAATATAATTCTTGCACAAAAATCTGAATGCTTCCACGCCTCAATCACGAGAAAACGTTCAGTTTCTGGAATTTCATCGGACAGCACAGGAACATCTTCCTTGATGAACTTCTGGAGACTTAGAGTAGTCAAATAGAAGAACATCTTTTGCTGCCAGCGCTTGAAATCAATCCCGAAAAATTTTTCGGGTTTCTCCGCCGGTGCCAATGCTGCCGGTGTCGTTCGGCTTGTTGAGGCATTGGCAGTCACCATTTGAACAGCTTGGTTCTCATTCTCATTAGTCATTTCTGTAAAAGAATGACACAAACGTTAACATCACGTAGATTTTAATAGAGTACAAAACCAGAAAGGTTTTACTCTTCCAGAAATAGTAAGTACAAATACAGAAAAAAATGGAAGAGGCTATTTATGGGTATATAAGCAATTGCTCTTCTTCTAGCTCTTAAAGAGTTAAGAAGAAGGAAAGCCTCGCGTCGTCGTCGTCGTCGCTCGCTCGGCTCGGCTTCGGCTTCGGCTACGGCTACGGCTACGGCTTCGGATTCGGATTCGGATTCGGATTCGGATTCGGATTCGGATTTGGATTTGGATTTGAATTTGGTCAAATGATCGATTGATTGATTAACTTTTTGGACCAAATTTATTTATTAATAATAAAATATTAGCAGAAATATTATTAAATATTTGTTTTAATAACAAAATATTAATATTAAATATTAATATTAAATCCAATCCGTTTTTCTGATTTGGCAACAGAAAAGTAACTACCCTCTTCAATTTTTCCTCTTTATTTTCCCTCTTTATTGTTGAGTAAATGGCCATTTATTTAATGGCATTTATGTTGTGGGCGTTTTGCATAAACAACCATTCTGAAGTGTTGCACCTCTTCAGATTTCCGCCCAACTTTGGCTATAAATATAACACTATTCTGCTAAGAATTTCACTACGATTTTCTGAGTTTTCTCTCCTTCTTCTGCATACTTTTAGCATCAAACAAAGTAATAAGTAAGTGTGATTTGCTACCGAACTTTGTGTTCGCTGAAACACTGGGGTTTGAAGTACCACTACACCAGTGTGTAATTCATTCTATCCTGGGAGGAAATAATCCATAACCTTGGGTACTAGGAGGGGATAAAATTCCTTAAGGAAACACTGTGAATTCAGTGGGCTCGAATTGGTTTTATGTCATTTCTGTTTATATTCATTTATATTTCCAGAATTATTTTAAAAAAACAGTCTACTAACAAACAATTTCTTTGAAATCAATATAAACGTAGCAAAAAAATAGGCACAAAGCATTGGTTGTGCAGCGCTCTTGAAAATATCAAATGGAGTAATTATTGGCATGTGTAACAAATCACAAAATGGAATTACTCTCCTCAAGAACGCAACTTCTGGAAAAAGAAAAACCAAATGTATGCTAATTTAAACTTAATAATTACAGTGAGCACGTGATTTTTGCCCTATATGAATCATTCCCAAATATTCAAACAAAATGATTTCTTTTATTATTTTGCAATTTTGTGGACTTTTGTGACATTTTAGGTTAATTGTTTGCATTTTATTTGTACATTTTAATTCATATAAAAATATAAAAAATACACTTGACTTCTGCAGTTAGGATTAATTTCACATTCTAGGATTAATTAGTAGTTAAAATTTCTTAAAAATAGAGAAAATAACAAAAATGATCCTTTTTGCAATTATAGTTTTAATTTGTCTTAGTTTGCATTTAAATTAGGAATCATTATAATTGGAAATTAAGAAATATAATTTTTAGAGTCAATTTGGTTTTCGATTTTTAATTTAGCATTTAATAAAAAATATATATATAAAAAATACAAAATGGAAAAGCAAAAAGAAAAAGAAGAAAAGAAAAGGAAACCATTTTTAAATAAAGGAAGAGGGCTGATCTTAAAGACCCAAATTTGGGCCAAAGTAGCTTAGCCCAAAAAAAATCCCNTAACTACCAGCTTCCTAGTTGTACAGACAGGGCCAGAATATATCAAAGATGTCAAAAGGCAAGGTAAGTCATAAAGGACCACTGGAAGTTTCATCGATGGATTAATCAGATAATTGTGGGGAAGAAGCAAAGTTTCAAAAAGAGGGTCAGAAACATAAAAACAACAATATGGGATAGAACACTTGGGTCATTAGAGTCAAGGGGTTGAAATTCGGTCAGGAAGTCGATGGGATTCAAGGCAAGTCCAGGAAAGCGGGACGGAGTAAAGCCCAGCAGCAGGGGTGTACCTAGCAAGAATGCCAGCAACTAGCCACCATTTTATATTGACAAGATTTTTGTTTGAT
Organism: Nicotiana attenuata; assembly: GCF_001879085.1. Classification (NCBI taxonomy): domain Eukaryota; kingdom Viridiplantae; phylum Streptophyta; class Magnoliopsida; order Solanales; family Solanaceae; genus Nicotiana; species Nicotiana attenuata. The sequence goes on along the minus strand of NW_017674315.1, from coordinate 33,094 downwards.
TGAAACAGGGGCAGAAATTTCGTTCGTTTCGGATAAGCCCTCCGTAAGGAAAGGTAGCACCCAAACAGGTATGATTGGAAACTCTCAGGACCCTCCTGGAAAATGGGACTTAGTGTAAATTTCAAAACAATCATGAGTAGCATAATTTAGCATAAATGTACCCCAAAGAACATAAGTTGGTTTCAAAGTTGCTTGTTTAAGATAGGATCCAATTAGGAGTTGTCAGGACCCTCCTGCATAATGGGACACAGTTTTAAGATCTCCTTTAGATAACAAGATAGTGTTGTAGGATAGTATAATTCAGCCGTAGAATTGGCACTCTTAAGATAAGACTTGAATCTTGATTTTCAGGACCCTCCTGGATAATGGGACGTAGTTTTAAGGTCTGTTTAGATAACAAGATATAGATAACAAGGGCAGAAGATTTTCTTTGTTTGTTTTGTTGCAGTCAGGAGCCCACCTGGAGAACAAGGGAATACTTTGCAAGCTTCAGCAATCAGGAGCCCACCTGGAGAACAAGGGAATACTTCTCAAGCTTCAGCAGTCAGGCACCCACCTGGAGAACAAGGGAAGTACAATTCAAATTCTATCTCTCAATTTTTAATATTTGATAACATGTTGTTCCCAGTCACCAAATTGGGGCAGAAAATTTTCTTTGCTTGTCTATTTTGTTGCAGTCAGGAGCCCACCTGGAGAACAAGGGAATACTTTTCAAGCGTTGCAGTCAGGAGCCCACCTGAAGAACAAGGAAATACTTTTCAAGCGTCAGCAACCAGGAGCCCGCCTGGAGAATAGAGGCGTATATTTCAAATCTCAGCAGTCAAGAATCACTCGGAGGAATGGCAAAACATCTCCGATCACAATACAAGGCAACAATGCAAGAATTCCAGCGGAAGAATACAAGTTCAAGGCAACAAAAGAGCAAGTTGAAGACATAGATAGGACTATTCTTGTAATTCATAGATCATAGCTTAGGCTAGCTTCTTTTTATTTTTACACGGTGTAATAAGGAGGTCAGCGAGCAGTAGCAGCAGCAACAACAGTGAAATCACAGCTCCTGGTAGTCCCAACTACCAAACCTTCCCGAACTACACTGACCTGATTCCTTTTTAGCCAAGGATATGTAGGCAACCTCCGAAGCAGGGTGCGGTCAAACTTTTCAAAAATGCTTCACACGGAATATTCAAACGGGCAAAAATCGCTCGTTTCCGCTCACTTATCTTTGCACGAAAACTCTTCGTGTTTCCGGGCAAAGAGGGCCAGCTGTGAGCACGTGATTTTTGCCCTATATGAATCATTCCCAAAAATTCAAACAAAATGATTTCTTTCATTATTTTGCAATTTTATGGACTTTTGTGACATTTTAGGTTAATTGTTTGCATTTTATTTGTGCATTTTAATTCATATAAAAATATAAAAAATACACTTGACATTTGCATTTAGGTTTAATTTCACATTCTAGGATTAATTAGTAGTTAAAATTGCTTAAAAATAGAGAAAATAACAAAAATGGTCCTTTTTGCAATTATAGTTTTAATTTGTCTTAGTTTGCATTTAAATTAGGAATTATTATAATTGGAAATTAAGAAATATAATTTTTAGAGTCAATTTGGTTTTTGGTTTTTAATTTAGCATTTAATAAAAAAAATATATAAAAAATACAAAATGGAAAAGCAAAAAGAAAAAGAAGAAAAGAAAAGGAAACCATTTTTAAATAAAGGAAGAGGGCTGATCTTAAAGACCCAAATTTGGGCCAAAGTAGCTTAGCCCAAAAAAAAATCCCCCCCAGTCCGAGCCCACACCCATCCCCAGCCCGGTCCGACCTCCATTGCCTTCAAAACGACGCCGTTTCCTGGGGGTTAATCCTAGCCCTTGATTGTCTGATCCAAGCGACGGGAGCATCCTAGGTTAGTCGATATATGAATGTCGGACCCCGACCTACCCCCCCCTCCATCATCGTCTCCAAACCCTCAGAGCCTCTAACCTAACGCCGCCGGCCGGAAATCGTCGCCGCCGACGGCCCATCTCCAAACGCAACCAAAATTACATCCCTGGTTCCCCTTCTCCTCCCCTTTACGAATCCACCATCCATTTCCCTCAAATCCCGGCCAAACGTTTCGAATGTTAGATCAAAGTTTTCCTACCATGACACCACTTCTCCCAAATCAGTCCAAATTAACACCATAAGACCGCCTGGCCCTCCTCTTTCAAACCCACCAAGCCCCGTCCCTAGAATCTGACTGGAACCCTTCGAATACTAAATTGAAGTTTTCCGACCAAAACCCTAATTACTCCAAACTACTCCAAATTGATACCACATGGTCCCCTGGCATCCCTCATAAGCAATTAAGCGTCAATAGCACTCAATTCCCACCGGAGATGGCCGGATTTGAACTTTGAGAGTTAGTCGGAGTTTTGAAGTCGAGTCAGTGAGTTCCCCGATTTTCTGCTCTTTTTTCCTTTTTTTGGCGTTAATTTATTTGTCATGACTGTTTGGCTTCTTGATTACATACTAATTTTGGTGGTTAATAATTGCTAATCCGAAAATCAATAAGTCCTCTTCAATTCTGTTTCAATTCCGTTCAATAGTTGTTTCATTCTGATCTTATCATTGTTTTAGTTTCTAGTTTAGTTTTGTTTGATTGGTTTAAACTTGCCTTGGTAATTCTAGGTGTTAGCTTAATTGTTGTTTGAATCCGTCCTAATACATGTTACAGTTTATAATTCTAATTGATTTTGTCTGGCCATTGTCTGATTTTAATCTGCATTGTTTGATTTGCTAGTTTTGATCAGTCAGTATTAGTTTAGTTTAAATTCATTAGTTGCATTAGTAATTCCATACTCAAGGATTAGTTTAAGTTTTGTTAGTGTTCTTGTTTAGCTCCTTAGGCTCAGTAATTTCAGATAGATAAGGGGTAGTTTAGGCATTTCTGACAAAGGAATATTGTAGTAACTGAGAATGAACTTCCTAGAAGCTTCTAAATGGGGGCTTTTAGGTAAATTGCAAAAGATAAGTGTATTAACTTGGGTAACAAGTTAATAACTAGAGGATTAAACTGAAAATAAGTGAGGGACTAATATGTAAAACTAAAATCTGAGGGCTGCCCTCACTTTTGCCTATAAAAGGCAGTGGATACTGCCTTGTTGAACAAGTTTACAGACCCTGAAAATTCCTAAAGGTTTTCAGCCCTAAATATTCCCAAAAATCAGTATTCTCTCAACTCTTCAGATCTGAGACAGAAATTCAAAAATTCAAAAAGCCAAAAACAATAAGAAATTACAAAAAATCCAAAAAGAAAAACTGTTCTGTTCAAGTTTCTTAGTTTAAATTCAACTTTTAGAGGTTAATTTGCATTTCCTAGTTCAATTCTAGTAATCGGAAGTTTCAGAGGTGTTTCTATCTGATTTCGGGTAATTTTTGGAGTTCAATCGAGTCAGTTTGGTAATCATTTGGTTGCTGCATTTCTGTGTTGTGTCAGTGGTTTGGGTGAAGCTATTTTTGGATCAAAATCACTCCTATTTGATGGTTATTGCTGTTGAGACTTGTTGATTGTTCCTGTTAGCTGTTGAATTGCTGCTGACCCTTCCTTCTTCTTCTTCTTCTTATATTTCCAATACCAGGTACACATTCGAGCTTGTTTCAATGTAGATCTCCTGCTGAAAAAATGAAATGAAACTGAAGTTTATGCTATAGATCTACTGTTTAATATTTCTGTTACGTTTGAATGATGTTTTGTGCGATCTAGTTGGTCGTCCAGTGTAATTAAAAGTGGACTGTAATTAGGACTTTAAAACGACTTGGACTGTGTTGATTTCCAATTTGTAGTAGTCTTAAAGTGGCTGTTAACGCTAAACAGAACAAGTAGTTCATTGAGATTCGATTAGCATTGTTAGTGTACATAATACTGGACTGGCCGAATTGTATTAATGAGATTGTTGGACTGTTAATTTGTAGCTACTTAGCTTTAGGTTTAGTATAGTTAATACTTGTTTAGCTTAGCAATTTTCTGTTTAAAATTCAAAATCATAAACAATTTAAGTTTGCAATTAAGTTGGAGTTAGTGGCTGGTCACGTTGAGTACAATTCTAAGCAAATGTTTCAATGCAAATGTTGACAATTCTAGGTCAGTAGTCGAAGTTAATAGTTCNAAGAAAAGAAAAGGACTTCATTTTTAAATAAAGGAAGAGGGCTGATCTTAAAGACCCAAATTTGGGCCAAAGTAGCTTAGCCCAAACAAAAATCCCCCCCAGTCTGATCCCGGTCCGACCTCCATTGCTTTCAAAACGACGGCGTTTCCTGGGGGTTAATCCTAGCCTTTGATTGTTTGATCCAAGGGACGGGAGCATCCTAGGTTAGTCGATATATAAATGTCGGACCCCGACCTACCCCCCCTCCATCATCGTCTCCAAACCCTCAGAGCCTCTAACCAAACGCCGCCGGCCGAAAATCGTCGCCTCCGGCGGCCCATCTCCAAACGCCACCAAAATTACACCCCTGGTTCCCCTTCTCCTCCCCTTTACGAATCCACCATCCGTTTACCTCAAATCCCGGCCAAACGTTTCGAATGTTAGATCAAAGTTTTCCGGCCATGACACCACTTCTCCCAAATCAGTCCAAATTAATACCATAGAATCGCCTAAACCTCCTCTTTCAAACCCCCCAAACCCCGTCCCTCAAATCTAGCCGGAACTGCTCGAATATTAGTTTTAAATTTTCCGGCCAAAACCCTAATCGCTCCAAACTACCCCAAATTAATGTCACATGATCCCCTTGCTTCCCTCGTGACGAATTCGATGTCAATGGCACTCAAATCTCGCTGGGGAAGGGCTAATTCTGAATCTAAGAGGGAAAGTCAAAAAACAGTGAGTTGATAGTTTTCTTTGCTTTTCTTTGAATTACCTGTCCATTAGTGGATTGGAGTTTCGTTTTTTTTTTAATCAAATTGTGCTTTTCTGTGTGGCTTTGCTTGTTTAATTGGTGACCTGTGCCTGTTTGTTTAACTTTATCATTCGTTTAATCGTAGTTATTGTTAATTAGTCTATAGTCAGTAAGCTTAGTTTAGTTTTCTTTTGATTTTTCGTTTCAGTCAATAAAATCCTTCTCACTTGATTGATTGTTATTCATGATTTAGTAATTGTTTTCTTATTAGTCGGATGGTTTCTTGCCCTGTTACCATGAGTTTTCAATTTCTTGTTAAATTGCTTCTGATTGATTTTTCTTTTAAGTGTTGTTTTGATTTTGATTAGTGATTTGTGATGATAGTTTAAATTGGTTTCCAATCAGGTTAGATGTGTGTTTTGTTTCATAGTATTATAATAGTTGGTTATCTTGCTGTTTGTTTGGATAGCTGAAACCTGTAGTTAACTATAGTCAATTGTTAATTAATCATGGATAAGGGATTGGTTCAGTTAACTGGGGGTAGATTAATGATTTCAGGAATGAGGATAGGGGTAATATGGGTAATCAAATAGTGGAATCTTGTAGTAACAGATTAGGAACACCCTGGAACATTCTAGAATAGGAATTTAGTTTTAATTTCAGAAGTTAGGATGCTTACTTGAGTAACAAGTCAATAAGTAGAGGACTAGTATGAAAATAAGTGAGGGACTAATGTGTAAAATAAGAAATCTGAAGTTGCACCTCATTGTGCCTATAAAAGGGCATTCCCATGCCTTGTTTCACAAGTTTGGAGCTCCAAAAATTCCCCCCAAAAATGCTCTCTAGTTTTCAGATCTGAATTTGAGATTCAACATTCAAAAATAAAAATAAAAACTAGAAATCTTATAAAAATCCAAAAAAAAGTACTGATTCATTGTTAAATGTTAGGTTAGTTTCAAGTTTTTAGTTAGGGACTCATATTTTCTAGTGTGATCTTTGGTTGCTGAAGTTTAGAGGCTCATTTCGAGTTTATTTGGGTGCATTTGAGTGAATTCTGGTTATATTAGGCTGGTTTTTAGCTGTTTTCATTGGCGTTCTTCCTCTTCTATTCATTGCTGGGTAGTTGTGGCCTTTTGAACTGAAAATCAACTCAGTTCTCTGGATTGCAACTGTTGTTTGTTTGTTTCCGCTGCTGACCTCTTCTTTCTTATTTCATTTCAATTGCCAGGTACATATTTCGAGACTATGTCGATGTAGTTCCATCTGTTGAAAACGTGAAATAAAACTGAAGTTGAATTTCTGCTGAGGAGCTGCAATTTAAATAATTTTGTTATGTTTATTTTTAGATAGTTCTCCTATGATGTGATTAGTTGTTCATTGTAGTTAAACTAGGATTGTTTTGAACTGTAACAGACTGTTGGACTTTTAAAACTGGGAGTCATTCATTTTTCCTTAGCTAGCTTAATCCCGTTTTCGTGTATTTTAATTAGTGAAACTAGAAGGATAGCTGAAGCAGGAAATGAATTCAATGTCTGCGGTCCTCATATATTAAAAGTTAAAAATGAATTGAGAATCAGTCTATAAGCCTTGCTCATAATCACAGTAGTTCGTTTCTAGAATCATGAATGTTGAGTATCAGTTTAGTAATGTTAATTTGAATTAGTATCATGTTGTCGAGATGCTGCTATTGTTGTTCGTGTTTGATTATTACTCTATTGAATATTAGGAGTTCACTAGTAGATAAACAAATAGAATTAGAATTTAGTCATATCTTGTTAATTTGAGTCAGTGACTCTTTTGTTGCAAATCATTGAACATTTGAAGTAACTAGAAGTACATTCAGCAAATTCTTGTTTAAAAGGATCGAACTCCTAGTTTGCTTAAAGGTCAGGGCCCAGCAGCTCGCCTCGGGAGTTTGGGCTTCAGGGGTATTAGATGCACGGCCCAGGCCAACGCTTATTCCTGTTTTTGTTTGGGGCCTGGGCCAAAGCCTACGTATGGTTGATTTTGGTTGTAGGAATGGTTTGCAATTCTTACCCCTTGGGCTTCTCTTGGAGCCTAATGACTTGTTTAGTTTAAAACCGTCGCTTGGCTAGGTTATTAATTAGGATTTGTTTTTTTCTTTATTTTAGAGACAATTAAATAGAAAACCTTAGCTTACTTTAGATTGGCCTTAAAATAAAAATGAAATGAGATGAGATGAGCCAAATAAAACGCATAAATTGCGGGGCCCTCGATAAATGTTTATGCTAAAAATACTTAGACTTCGGGATGGGCCGTTTAGCGAATTTCACGGCCTTCCCCAAAGATAATAATGCGTTAGACGTATTAGGCGCGTTTTAATAATTTTACCTTCTTAAATACGGGTGCACATTTATGTGACCCAAATCCAAATCTCAACGAAGTCGAAATGTGTCAAAAATCGTGGGTGCATTTATGTGACGCGGTTCGAGACATGTTTTCACGACGTTGCAATTCTCTTAAAATAATAACAATAAAAGCGATTCAGAGTTAAAAACACATAGGTCAAAACATGTACTAAAATCAAATAAAATAGCCAAATATAGCAGTTGAGCGACCGTGCTAGAACCACGGAACCCGGGAATGCCTAACACCTTCTCCCGGGTTAACAGAATTACTTACTCGGATTTCTGGATCGCGGATTGTTAAACAGAGTCATATTTTCCTCGGTTCGGGATTTAACCAGTGACTTGGGACACCATTAATCTCCCAAGTGGCGACTCTGAATCTTAATAAACAAATTCCGTTTCGATTGTCCTTTAAGTGGAAAAACTCCTTTTATTATACCCTTTTCGGGTGTAGTAGAAAAATGAGGTGTGACAATTACTCCATAATTACCTACCTCATTAGCTCTCGTTTTAAAGTGGATCATCCAGCGACGTATTGTAATTTCATAAAATCTCAAGTATTCTTCTCTATATTCTTCTTCCATATTTATCTTCTCTTCCCATTCTTGGCCTTGCAGAATCATCTATTTTAACAAATTTAACGTTCTCAAGTGTTTTTTTTAAGGTTCCATGTTTTTGGTAATAAATGTTACCATAACAATCAAATGCTTTACATCCTAAGAGCATCCATTGTACTAGCTCTTCTAGTAAAACAGGACCTCAAACATCAAAACACCTTTCTAAGTTTGTCATGACTTTTGAATTAAAAAATTACAGGATTCCTAACTACATGCTACTTCCTAATTACATAATTTTGTATCATCAATAGACACTGCTTTGCTCTTTTGGACTCTGCATACATGCCTAATCTGTCCACCATCTCCTTTTTAATTTACCCAGTACAAAATTCTAGACTCAAGCTAATTTGTCTGAAAATTCTCCAGTTCCTCGCTTGCCAAGTGTGGTATACCATTGCTCCTATGCTTGCTGTTGCAATCTCCTTCTTTATTTGCTTCCAATGCCTTCTTTTGATCCACTGTAACATCTCTGGTACTGCCATGTTTGGTAACCTTATTGCTGCCCAGCTTGTTAGTGCATCTCTCATGTTTTTAAACCAACTACAATCCCCAAACAGATGCTGCTGTGTCTCAATCACTCCCAGATCACATAGGCAGCATTCAACATTACCTGTTATAGGGATGTTCATCTGTACTAATCTGCTTTTTGTTTGCATTTTTTGTTGGAATGCCAGCCACATGACAAATCTGTGTCTTGGCAGCAGTGTCCCACTCCATACCAACTCCATTTCCCTACACCTTGACAATTGTCCTAGCATTGCATTGTAGCTGCTCGATACTGAATACTGCCCATTGCTAGTCAGCCTATATGTACTTCCATGATACCATTGTGCCATATTTTGTTTTAAACTATTTAACTTCTTCCAATACCAACTACAATCAGATGGTGGCCTATGATCCCAGATGCTTCTAGATGATTTCATATACGGGGCATGTACCCATCTCACCCACAACACTTCTTTATTTGTCACTAATTGCCATAATAGTTTCCCAATAGATGCTATATTCTAATTTTTACATCCCTTTATGTTCAATCTACCATACTTCTTCGGTCTGCATAGAACTTCCCATGATACCAATGCCATCTTCCTGTGTCCTTCTGTAGTACCCCGTAGATACTCCCTACACTTCCTATCAATTGCTTTTATAACACTTTGAGGAAGTATAAAGACAGCCCCCCAAAAGTTATACATTGCAAACAGTACTGAATTGATCACTTGCAGTCTACCTGCATATGACAAAGTTTAGCATAGCCTGCTTGGATATTTGTAGTGATCTTCTCTACTAGCTGGTGACATTCTACCTTGCTCCATTTTTTTGATGTTAATGGTAGTCCCAGGTATCTCATTGGTAGTGTGCCCACTGAGAAACCTGTAGCACTCACTATAGCCTGTTTACTTGCTTCATCCATTCCTGCTAAATATATGTTTGACTTCTCCATATTTGCTACCAACCCTGACACTGCACTGAAATGATTCAACACTTCCAACATCCTATGGATAGATTGACTGTTACCTTTGCAAAATAACGTCAGATCATCTGCAAATATCAAGTGTGTCAGTTTGGTGTTTTTACACATGGGATGAAATTGAAAATCTAGCAGTTCACTCATTTTGTTCAACCCTTTTGTTAGGTACTCCATGACAAGTACAAATAATAATGGAGACATAGGGTCTCCCTGCCTCAATCCCCTTTTTCCTTCCATGTTTATGCACTAAATCATATAACTTCTCTGGTTATGATGATTGCGAAAATATTTTTCATGGTTAGATTAATTAAAATTTGAACGTAGAGGTAATTTTTGGAGTTTGACTCATCTTTGTATTTTTCAATCTCTCTTTTATATATATATATATATATATATATATATATATATATTCCAACAAGTAATAACAATTTAATTAGTGATTGGCTAAATTTTTTAGATACATATACTAATAAAGCAAAAAGTATTTCTGATATACATAAACCTAAATACCTTCCAAGATTAATAAATTACACCATAACAACATTGACAGCAACGGGGGGGGGGGGGGGGGGTAATTACCT
>NW_017674315.1:6230-23160 GCF_001879085.1 Nicotiana attenuata | reverse complement strand
GGGGGGGGGGGGGGGTAGACTTTTTCCATTATGGGGTCGTTTGGTTGGAATATGATTTATACCGGTATAAGTTATGCCGGTATAAGTTATATTGGGATAAGTTATGCTGGGATTGTTGTTTATTCATTGTTTGGTATGTTGTATTAAGAATGACTATTTCATAACTTCTAAGAAGAAGGTATAAGTTATACCGGTGTTAATTACCCCACCTTTTATAAGGTATAAGTTATCCCAGTGTTAAAATTAACACCGGGATAATTTATACCTGGTTTACTAACCAAACAGAGTATTAAGGTGGTACTAAATTTTTATACCACCCTTATACCTTATACCAAACGACCCCTATATAAATACTAGTATTAGTAACCGCACGATGCACGGACATAAACAACGTCAAATTATGATTTGAATTATTTGAACTATGTACAAATACGGACAATATTAAAGAATACTAAACATATAATGTTGTGATCTGTCTTGTTTGAGCACGATAACCCCTACCCTGGGATAGAGAGGCTGTTTCCGACCCTCGGCATCCCTCCCACCAAGAACTCCCCACCTTGCTCTTGGGGTGACTCAAGGAGAGACAACTAAGTGTTAGAAGGCTAATGTCTCCATAGGTGAGAGTAGAAGTGGCAATATGGTTAAAAGAAAATAGTTATCTACTCATATTATCCATTAAAAAATGAGTTGGATAATGAATTTTTTAAAAACGGGTCGAATATGGCTAAGAATTATATTATCCACTTAGAAAATGGTTAATCAAATTGATAACCAATGGATAACTAATGTGTTTAACTTTTATATTTGTAAAACCTCAAATTGGGGGTTACTAAAGTTTGTGAGACTAGGAATTCTCCCAAAAGTGATCATATTCAAGAAGCCATATAATATGAATATACATATTATTCGTCAGATAACCCATTTTTTATCCGTCTCAAATACGGGTCGGGTCGGATAATTTATCCGTTTTTTTCCTCTCTCTTCAAAATTATCCATTTTGACCTGCTCATATCCGGCCCGACATGCCTGTTTGCCGCCCAGATGAGACGCGTTCACACTCACACTTTATATCTTGCAATATTCACCTTAATACGCTTTAAAGATCAATGACTACGGATGGCTATGATAGGGGTTTTGCTAGAATAAACAATAATGAGTTTTTATTTATAGGGCGGTTTTGACTAAGAAAATATAAATGTCGAAGAGAATCCCAATCCTTGTATACCATCATTAGTATTTACTGTGAGAGAATATGTGTGCATCATTTATTTATTTATTTTGGTAATGTGCAGCATTCTATCATTTTATTTAATGAGATGGTATCAAATCAATATTTCATTTTAAACTAAATATCATAGTTTGAATTTATATCAAAAACTAAGAAAAAACCTTGATACTTCAAGTTGTTCACATGCAAATAGTGATCACGAGCTTAATTGGCTTTCATAGACTGTTTATTAGGAAATAAAGTTAAGGCTGAAGAGATTCAACTCACTTTATCTGGATATAACCAAATTTATAATTTTAGTGTCACATATATAATTAACAAGTTTTTTATTTAACAAGAAAAATAAATTTTGAAAATTAACCATCATAAATATTACCAATCTAAGCGTAGCCTGAAAAAGAATTAGAGAATGTATTATTTGAAAGACCTAATAACAAAGAAAAAGTACACACAGTGTAGCTTTCCTGGCTATTTGAATAGTGAGATGATTTTGGTGGGAAACATGCTTCTATATTCCCGCCATTCGTAAAACGCATGAACCGAAACGACGTCGCAATTTTTATCCACGCAGCGCACTTCAATTGACAGCTCACTGCTGCTCCCTGACATATTTAAAAATACCAATATACCCTTTACAGTTGCATAATCCCAACTGGCAATCAGTGTAATTCCTTGTAATCCGAGACCCTTTTCATATCAGTGATGAATATAACTAGTATCAAATTTCCAAAACCCTTTCGGTTTTCAAATCAGTCATTCGCTCCCATTCTCTAAACCCCTTTGTTTCACTCAATGCTTCCTTAGAAATTCGCAGTTTTCATTTTCGTTCATCAAAATTTTTCTCTATTTTCCAATCATTTCCTCGTGCTTAGATTTTCTACGTTTTTTTCACTGTTCGATCCGTTTTTCAGTGCTCATTTGAACACTTTTCGTGTTTATGAAATATAGTACTATTTCGAAATCCTTAATCTACTCATTGCGCCGCGCACTACTCCCAATTGTCAAGTTTTGAAACCCTAATAGGGTTTCGTGTTCTTTGCTCAACTCGTGAGAACGAACTATGTGAGTTTCCCCCCTTTATTTGTCTCTTTAATTTGAGCACGTTTCCTCTTTGCATGTGACTTTCAAAACCCTAATTTGTGGTAAGGATCCTAGTTTTGTTACATTGTAGGGATTTTTCAGGGTTTGTGCTTTTCCATATGGAATATATCCGGGAGCATTTGTCACATTTGTAGTAGCTTAGCCAACCATAATTTTGAGGCTGGAGTCTAAGTTTGTGAATATGATGTATTGTGTTGGAGTCGACGGGGAGCATTGGATCAACTGTAAATTTGTCTTGTCTCTGTGTGACTTATAGGGTCATGGGTTCGAGCCGTTGAATCAGCCACTTATGCTTTACCAGGCTAGGCTGAATGCGGGCTGCCTTTTTAAGTCTAAGTTTGTGAATATTGGTGTTTTCAAGTGTGGTTGTTGTGTGAAATATGATGTTTTCTGTGGGGTATATTTCTACTTTGTTTTTAAAGCGTGTGTTATAGAACCCTAAATTGGGGCAATTGGAGGTTGTGTTTTTTGGGGTAGTCTTTTGTGTGCAATATAGTACTATATTGGTTAGACATTTGTTATCTTTGTTTTCGAGAGCTTGTAGTATTTATTATGCAGTAGCTTCGGTGAACCTTATTTTGTCTTACTTGGAGAATTGGTGTTAGTCTGTTTCTGTGAGTTTAAAGTGTCAGCTCTTGACCATTCAGTTTTGCATTGTTTTACTATGTGGGTACAGAAAGCCCCACGTTTATCAGAATAAGATAAAGCTTTTATACTTGCCCAGGACATACAATGTTTAATTAAAGTTGGTATATTTGTATAATGTGGAATCTTCTGTAGGCTCTTAATCTATTTGGTGTTTTTAAGTTTTTGCTATAATTCTGTTCAAAGTCCAATAGTTTTCATGAGAACATGTATATTGAGTATCAACTTCACACACACAAAAAAGTGTAAAATGTGTCTCAATAGTTATGAGTTGTTCGTTGATTGTGGTGGGTCCTTTGTTGTTTTTATGAGGAAGATGCATCAAGCAGTTAAAATATGCTTTCTTGGAAATTAAATTTTTCTGAAAATCATGGATTATGGTGGCTGTCATAGTAATTTCACGTTTTCCTTTCCCTATTTTTAATTTATCTCCAAGTTATTGTATATCCTTAAAGAGTCTCTTCATGTCTTGCCTTTTGAATTTCCCATAGCTTGAAGGGCTGTGCTTGGCAATTCATTAATTGACCTCATTTGTTGCATACCAAGAAATTGCATTGGATAATTTACCCGTTCTCTTTTATCTACAAAAAACTAAATACTTGTTTTAATGGGCAACTCCGCAACTGAGATACAGTACTTATTGACAAAAATGGCGAGACATTGGGTTCTTGTGAGTGATATTTATCATATATATATAACTATGAAAACAGTGTGAGATTGTCCATATGAGTTTCAAGTTTTTTAAAATTCTAAAGGAATGATGATTTAACAATGCTTACTCAGCAGACATATTTTAGATTTTTGAAACTGGAGTTGTTGGAATTTGTAGAGAGGATCTCTTAAGATTGCATTTGTTATATTCTCCTTCTTTAAGTAACTTGTGCACTTTTTGTGTTTTCTTGTCCAGATTAGTCAAGGAGTCATAGCCATACAATGCCAGAACAAAAACAAGGAAATGGTCCCCCTGCTAATGGGAATGCGACAGGTGGAAATGCTTATACAATTGACTTCAACACTTTTAGTAGGCGACTGCAAAACTTATATTCACATTGGCGTGAACATAAAGATGAGTTTTGGGGCTCTTCTGATGTCCTTGCTATAGCTACTCCACCGCCTTCAGAGGACTTGAGATACTTGAAATCCTCAGCTGTAAATATTTGGTTACTTGGATATGAGTTCCCTGAGACTATAATGGTCTTCGGAAATAAGCAGATACATTTTCTCTGTAGCCAAAAGAAAGCTTCATTGCTGAATGTTGTGAAATCGACTGCTAAAGAGGCTGTAGGCGTGGAAGTTGTCATGCATGTGAAGGCCAAAAGCGAAGATGGGTCTACTCAAATGGAAAACGTGCTCCATGCTATCCGTCAGCAGTCAATATCTGATGCTTATGATGCCCCTGTTATTGGAAATATTGCACGAGAAGGCCCTGAAGGAAAGCTCTTGGAGACATGGACTAAGAAGATAAAAGATTCTGGCCTTCAGCTTATTGATGTGTCGAATGGACTTTCTGACCTTTTTGCTGTAAAGGACCAAAATGAGCTAACAAACGTGAAGAAAGCTGCACATCTGACTGCTTCTGCTATGAAGAACTTTGTTGTTCCGAAGCTTGAGAAAGTAATTGATGAGGAGAAGAAAGTAACACATTCCTCGTTAATGGATGACACAGAAAAGGCTATTCTGGACCCTGCTAAAGTCAAGGTGAAGCTGAAAGCTGAGAATGTTGATATTTGTTACCCTCCAATCTTTCAGAGCGGTGGTGTTTTTGATCTTAGACCCAGTGCTACAAGCAACGATGATGGTTTGTATTATGATTCTGCCAGTGTCATCATATGTGCAATTGGTTCACGATACAGCAGCTATTGTTCGAATCTTGCCAGAACGTTTCTAATTGATTCCACTCAGATGCAGACTAAAGCTTATGAAGTACTTCTTAAAGCCCAGGAGGCAGCAATTGGTGCATTGAAAGCTGGTAACAAGGTTAGTGCTGTTTATCAAGCAGCTCTTGCTGTGGTTGACAGGGACGCTCCTGAATTGGTTAACAACCTGACAAAATCTGCTGGGACAGGGATCGGTCTTGAGTTTCGGGAGTCAGGGTTGATCCTTAATGCTAAGAATGATAAACTGTTGAGACCGGGAATGGTTTTCAATGTGTCACTTGGTTTCCACAATTTGCAGAATGAGACCAAAAGTGAAAAGAGTCTGAATTTTTCACTTTTGCTAGCAGATACAGTGATTGTCACAAAGGATGGCCATGATGTGATCACCCATTTGAGCTCCAAAGCTTTGAAGGATGTGGCCTATTCCTTCAATGAGGATGATGAAGAAGAGGAGCCGCAAGTGAAAGCCAAGTCCAATGGTAGGGAGACCATGCATGCCAAGGCAACACTTAGGTCTGACAATCATGAAATTTCAAAAGAAGAGAAGAGGAGGCTGCACCAGGAAGAACTTGCCCGTCAGAAGAATGAAGAGACTGCTCGACGTCTTGCCGGTGCAGAAAACTTAACTGGGAATAGCAGGGGCACTGCTAGGTCTTCAACTGATGTTGTTGCCTATAAGAGTATCAATGACCTGCCACCACCCAGAGAGATGGTTATTCAGGTTGACCAGAAGAATGAAGCCATCCTTCTACCAATATATGGTAATATGGTTCCTTTCCATGTGGCTACTGTTAAGACTGTTTCAAGCCAACAGGACACCAACCGTAACTGCTACATCCGAATCATATTTAATGTTCCTGGTGCCCCTTTCTCACCTACTGATGCAAATGCATCAAAGAATCAAGGTGCCATTTACCTAAAGGAAGTTTCGTTTCGTTCCAAGGATCCTAGGCACATAAGTGAGGTGGTCCAGGTGATTAAAACACTTCGACGCAATGTTATGGCAAGGGAGTCCGAGAGAGCTGAAAGAGCAACTTTAGTGACTCAGGAAAAGCTTGTCCTTGCAGGGAATAAATTCAAGCCAGTTAGGCTGCCTGACTTATGGATCCGTCCCACATTTGGTGGTCGTGCACGAAAGCTTACTGGTACACTGGAAGCTCATGCCAATGGTTTCCGGTATTCAACCACAAGACAAGATGAACGTGTTGACATCATGTATGGTAATATCAAGCATGCCTTCTTCCAGCCAGCAGAGAAGGAGATGATTACCCTTGTTCACTTTCATCTGCACAACCACATCATGGTGGGGAACAAGAAGACCAAGGATGTTCAGTTCTATGTTGAGGTAATGGATGTGGTCCAGACGCTTGGAGGTGGAAAGAGGTCGGCATATGATCCAGATGAGATTGAGGAAGAACAGAGGGAAAGAGATCGGAAGAACAAAATCAACATGGACTTCCAAAATTTTGTGAACCGGGTGAATGATATTTGGAGCCAGCCTCAGTTTAAGGGACTCGACCTGGAATTTGATCAACCTCTGAGAGAACTTGGGTTCCATGGGGTGCCCTATAAATCATCTGCATTCATTGTACCAGCCTCCAGCTGTTTGGTTGAGTTGGTAGAGACCCCATTCCTTGTGATAACCCTAAGTGAGATTGAGATTGTTAATTTGGAAAGAGTTGGATTTGGGCAGAAGAACTGTGATATGGCTATTGTTTTTAAGGACTTCAAGCGTGACGTCATGCGGATAGATTCAATCCCTATTTCATCCCTTGATGGCATCAAGGAATGGCTCGACACAACTGACATCAAGTATTATGAGAGCAAGGTGAATCTGAATTGGCGTCAAGTGTTGAAGACCATAACTGATGAGCCACAGAAGTTTATTGATGATGGTGGCTGGGAATTTTTAAACTTGGAAGGTACTGACTCATCATCTGGAGATTCAGAATCAGACCAAGGTTATGAACCTTCAGATGCTGAACCTGAGTCAGATTCTGATGATGATGAGTCTGATAGTGAATCTCTGGTTGAGTCTGAAGATGATGAGGAAGAAGAAGAAGATGAAGAGTCAGAGGAAGAAAAAGGTAAAACATGGGAAGAGCTGGAGAAAGAAGCAAGCTATGCAGATAGGGAGAATGGGAATGAATCAGATAGCGAGGATGAGAAGAGGAAGAGAAAGAAGAATTTTGGCAAGTCACGAGTTGGTCCCAATTCTGCTGCCAGCAAGCGAATGAAGTTCAGGTAGATGTGTTAGAAGGCCGTTTCTTTATTAGGTTCCTTCAGGATGCGCAGAATCAAGCTGCCTAGAAATAGTTGTCTTAACTTATTCTGAATCTTAGAATTGCTTTCATTTTGTTTCTTCTTTCACTGCTTTTGGTTTCAAGTAGGTAATTTTGATCTTGTAAATTAGTAACTTCAAATCTGCGGAAACATATGTCTAATGCTTTTATCTGTTTTGCCTTTGAGAAACCTGCAGATTGTTTGTCTGAAAGTTGCATATATTTGGCAAATTGTCTTGGGACGAATTTTAAGCATGTCAGATTAGAAATTCTAGCTGTACATGCCTTAGCTTGGCCTTTTCATTTTGTCCTTTTTAGTATGCGATTCTACTGATAGACATTTGAAGCTTCTGTTTCGTATTGGAATTGTTAATATTTCTGTAGCAATAAGACAATCTGCTAGATCATGCGCTCCTCATCCGAGCGCAGAAAATTGCTCCCAAGAGACACGGCAGGCATATTGATCATGAGTAGAATCTTATAGCCAATAAATAACAATGGGATAAGTGATGATCTTCATTCCATTGTTAACATTGACAGCCATGCCTCTGTTCAAGGTACTTCCTATAACTCTACAGGATTTCAACATCAAAGTTGCATCAAATGTTGGTTCTCATAACGTATTCCATCCTAAGTTGTCTGAAAATCAGAAGTCTGCCTCTCTCAATTGGTTATCCATGGGACAGGAAAAAAAGCAAAAAACAATAAAAGATGCATATGATTTCGAATACATCTTCCCATTTTTGCACTGTTGCCCCTAGTTCTTCAAGTAGCTTAACTGAAAGTAGAACTAAAGGGGGCATAAAACACGTAAATAACACCATATTTCTAATTTTGCCTTATGAAATCAAGCGGTAGGATGTTGCGCAACATAGTACTGTGGTGGTAATTTGCGAATGGCTGTTCGAATTTGGACAGACAAATTGCCAAACGTGTCAGCCACATACATTCATCAACTGGTACCAGTTTCAGATCATTTCACAAAAGATTTAAGCCATGCAGTCACATTCTCATTTCAAGCTGTAGTAGCCTAGTGCATACCTATGACACATATGTATCCAAATATTTACAAGCTTATAGTATATGCGATAATGCTAAATACTCCCAGGTATTCCTGTAACACTAAACGATAGGTAGAACACGAGCTTTTGTACTATAAGAGACGAACATTTATCCTACTTGTCCTTGAAAATGTAGTTGAATAACAACTGCCAAAGTTCTGAAAAATGAGAAGACAACGTCAATGGATGAACTGAAACTTAACCCAACTTAAGTTGCATAATCTTATGTTACACCAATAAACTACTTCGCAAACACAGAAAAAGAGAGCACCACTATACTACAAGAAAGACCCAAGTCTAACTCAGTTGTCTCATAAATATTTTACAGCTGCTTATAATGACCTTATGTAGCCTAAACAAAAGCCTAGAACGGAATAGCAGGCTACCACTGTCACTCTTTACCTAAACCTGGGTCTTTTGGATATGTTGCTAGCGAGATTTCTTCTCTCTGGAGGACGACCTTTCCCAAAAGCCTTCATATTCCTCCTCTTCCTATCATCGTCACTGTCTGATTCCGCTCCTTTCTCTCTGTCGGCATTGCTTGCTTCTCTTTCTAATTCTTCCCATGTTTTTCCTTCTTCTTCGGAGTATTCCTCTGAGTCCTCTCCTTCATCATCTTCTGACTCCACTACTGATTCGCTTTCATCATCTTCCTCGTCTGACGAGACAGGCTCTACATCTGAAGGTTCATATCCTTGATCAGACTCCTGTGAGTGGTCGGATTCCGAATCAGTACCTTCTAAATTCAAAAACTCCCATCCGCCATTCTCTATGAATTCTTCTGGATCATCAGTAATTGTTTTCAGTATCTGACGCCAGTTCAGATTCAGTCTGCTCTCGTAGTACTTAAGGTCAGTTGTATCAAGCCACTCCTTGATACCATCAAGGGAAGTTGAAGGAATAGAATCAATTCGCATAACATCTCTTTTGAAATCCTTGAATACAATTGTCATGTCAAAATTTTTCTGCCCAAGCCCAACTCTCTCTAGGTTGACTATCTCAATCTCATTGAGAGTGATCACAACAAAAGGTGTCTCTACGAGCTCAACAAGGCAGCTAGATGTTGGGACTATAAAAGCTGTTGACTTGTGGGGTACCCCGTGGAACCCAAGCTCTCTCAACGGCTGATCAAACTCCAAATCAAGCCCTTTAAAGTGAGGCTGGCCCCAGAGGTCATTCACCTTGTTCACAAATGTTTGGAATTCCATGTTGATCTTATTTTTCCGATCCCTTTCACGTTGTTCCTCCTCGATTTCATCAGGATCATAAGCAGATCTTTTTCCACCTCCAATTGTCTGCACAACATCCATCACTTCAACATAGAACTGCACGTCCTTGGTTTTCTTGTTTCCCACCATTATGTGATTGCGCAGGTGAAAGTGGAGGACGGTAATCATTTCCTTTTCTGCTGGCTGGAAGAATGCATGTTTGATGTTACCATACATAACATCCACTTTCTCATCTGACCTTGAAGTTCCATAGCGGAATCCATTTGTATGAGCCTCTAGAGTACCAGGAAGCTTTCTCCCCCGACCACCAAATACTGGACGAATCCACAGATCTGACAATTTTATTGGCTTAAATTTGGCTCCAGCAACTTGAAGTTTCTCCTGTGTTACTAAAGTTGCTCTCTCAGCTCTCTCTGATTCTCTAGAGACAACCTGCCTGCGAAGGGATCTTATTTGTTGAACCACTTCAGTGATGTGCCTTGGGTCCTTTGAACGAAATGATACTTCTTTAACATATATTGACCCCTGGAACTTTAGACTATTTGTGTCATGAGGAGTGAATGGAGTGCCAGGAACATTGAACATTATTCGGATATAGCAGGTACGGTTAGTATCTTGTTGACTAGATACACTTTTCACAGTGGAGACATGGAATGGTATCATGGTTCCATGAATAGGTAAAAGAATAGCCTCGTTCTTCTGGTCAACCTGAATCATCAAATCTCTTGGAGGTGGCAGATCATTGACGTTCTTATATGCAACCAGTTCACCAGTGGCTTTCACAGCTCCACGGCTATCTGACCCCCCAGAACTTCCTCCTGTGAGCCTCCGTGCAGTTTCTTCGTTCTTTTGGCGGGCCAATTCTGCCTGGTGTTGCCGCCTTAGTTCCTCCCTTGATGTCTCATGGTTAACTGACCTAAGCATAGCCTTGGATGAGAGTCCATCGGCGGCTACAGGCTTAGCTTTGACCTTCGGCTGCACCTCCTCTTCTTCTTCATCCTCATTGAATGAGTACGCCACATCCTTTACAGCTTTAGAACTCATAGAAGTCACCACTTCTGGAGCATTTTGACCAATAACAACTGTATCAGCAAGCAAGACACAAAATTTTTCAGTTTTTGGGTTTTTAGACTCTGTTTGCAAATTCTGAAACCCAAGAGACACGTTAAAAACCATGCCAGATTTCAGCATTCTATCATTCTTGCCGTTAAGGTTTAACCCTGATTCACGGAACTCAAGCCCAATTCCAGTTCCTGCAGATTTCGTCAAGTTTGCAACCAATTCAGGTGCCTCCTTTTCGACTACACTGAGTGCTGCTAGGTAGGAATCACCAGCCTTGTTTCCTGTTTTCAGAGCTCCAATTGCAGCATCATGGGCCTTCAGGAGGACTTCATAAGCCTTGCTTTGCAATGGATTGGCATCAATTAGAAAGGTCCGAGCAACATTTGAGCAGTAACTATTATATCGAGAACCAATTGCGCAGATAATCACACTAGTCGAATCATAGTAAAGATTCTGCTCATTGCTTGACGCACTTGGTCTCAGATCAAACTCTCCTCCACTCTGAAAAATCGGAGGGTAACAGATGTCAACATTATCTGCCTTTAACTTCACTTTAATTTTTGCAGGTTCAAGTATGACCTTTTCAGTGTCATCCATTAGTGAAGAATGTGTCACCTTCTTCTCCTCATCGATAACCCTTTCCAGCTTTGGGACTACAAAGTGCTTCATCACGGATGAAGTCAGATAAGCAGCTTTCTTCACATTCATAATTTCAGCAGTGTCCTTGACAGCAAACAGATCAGAGAATCCATTAGTTACATCACTGAGCTGAAATTGTGTATTCTTTAGCTTCTCAGTCCAGGTTTCTAAAAGAATCCCTTCAGGAGCTTCTCTTGCAATGTGTCCAACAACAGGCATATCATCACCATTTGACACTGACTGATCTTGTATAGCTTGAAATATTGCATCCATTGCACCCGTTCCGTCATCTTTTTTAGCCCTTACATGCATAACAACATCCACTCCTACAACGTCCTTAGAGGTTTGCTTGACAGCTTCAAGTAAGGAGGCCTTCTTTTGGCTACAAAGGAAATGGATCTGCTTCTTCATGAAAACCATGATAGTATCAGGAAATTCATACCCGACCAACCACATATTCAAAGCTGATGACTTCAGATACCGCAGATCCTCAGATGGAGGAGGAGTTCCTATGGCAAGAACTTCAGAAGCTCCCCAAAGTTCATCATTGTGTTCAGTCCAGTGGGCGTATAACATTTTCAATCTTTTACCGAAGTTCTCCAGATTGATGGCATAAGCATTGGCTGATCCGGATGCTTTGTCATTAGAAACCTTGACATTACCATTCCGGCTATCAGCCATCGAATAGGATGAATATAGGTCCTTAAACCCTCGATAAAGTGCAGCGCCAAGCGAGATGATCAGGAGAACCTGTGAAAAAGCTAACAGAAAGTTATACTTGTATCCCACCAGAGAATGTGAAGAATTTAAGATAAACAATTGTATGAAGTTAAAAAATTAGCAGATAATTGTATGCTAAAAATGCAAGAAGAAACTGGACAGAGTTTATGGATTTGCTGGCCAGGAAAGGGAAATCACTTGTTTCACATGTGTCCTTTCAGTTGAATCAATTTAACTACTCCAACAGATATGAACTTAGGAAAGTAAAAAAGGAAACTACTGCATTTGAAAATCCCAATGATTTCTGACCATTTTCTCAGTTATACAAAAAAAGTAGATTTCATCCTCTCGTTCTTGTTTTCCTATGGCTATGGTTCAGTTCAAACCCAATACTAACATATTCTGAGATAAAAATTGACAAACGCCAACTTTTACAGCGACGCCACCTGAACTAAGCCTTAACAACATTTTCAAGATCCACAAAAAAAGGTGTACAAGATTACGCTAGAGTTATTTTTTCTCTCCCAAGCAAAAACTTTCATTTTCATAGATAGGATTCTAACAACTCTAATAAAAAACACGTATAGTAGTAAATAAAAAGAACAATCTCCGAGCTGAAAAACATTAAAACTAACTAATATGAATCTTCAAAAGTTTAACTTCCAAAATCCAAAAGAGCTAAAGGTGTTCAATTTATCAGAAATAAACTCACACACAGTAACTATCCGAAATTTATAAATAAATAAAAAATCAATAAAGAGAAATTAGCACCAGAAAGTAGAAACTTACATAGCGAGTGATTGAGTCTGCGTTTCAGGAATGAAACTCTCTCCGATCCTTTAATATCCTGGTCGTATAACAAACAGCTCAAAATTTCAGAAATTATTTTCAAATTATACGTTTGAATCACAAAACAAAAAAAAAATCAATTAAAAACAAAAAAGGAAAAGAAAAATGATGAATTAGCTTACATGATTAAAACTTTTGCGATGATCAATACAGATCTGATGTGTTTATATTAAACAGGATGGATGAAGAAGATCATCAATGGAGCTCCGAAGGAAGAAGATATACTAAATATGTTTTGTCTGATTGAAGATGTGGGAACTCAGTTCAGGGTTCGTTGCGTTTATATACGCTGTGCATAATGACTTCCTTTATCCTTCCATTTCCAACATATTACTCAGTTATACGGATCCCTATTACCCCAAAATGTATACCCGTCGTCTTTTCATTACATATCTACCCTATTTGTATTTGTAACTTGTACTAATTTGTAAACTTGCTATTTTTTTCCTTTTTTTAATCAAAGGTCCATCATTATAGAAAATTTTGTCAAAATTGTATGGCGTAGCCAGTTTTTCGGTTGGCTATTGAAAAATAGCCACCAATCTAAATGTAATCGATTTCTAGCTATTTTAACTTAAAATATATGGTAAAATGACATAACTGCCCTTGACCTTTTTAACATACTGTTTAGTAACTTTTTATCGCCTTTCTCTTTGTTTTATAGCATTGTACGGATTTAGCTTTCCTGAGAAAGCACTTTTCTTCGAATCTTGTCTGGGTTATGTCCAATTTTCTTCAAAATTATGGGTGAGTTTTGTTTTTTACGATAATGTGTTTGAATTTTCGTTATTATTGTTGGTTGTTTAGGTTTAATTTTCGTTATTATTGTTGATTTCAGTACTGTTAGGGTTTAAATATTTGTTCTATTTTAACTTTTATGATTTTTCTCTGTTCATTAGTTTGTCTTATTTCTGGTAATTTTGTCATTCTAGTAATTTCTTTTTCAAATTTTTTCTAGTCTCTATATATTAGGTTTAATTTTCAAGTATTTTCTTGTTTCATCTGTATTTTAGTTCTTGTCAAATTTTGATATAGTTGAGTTTTGTTTCATTCCATTATATTTTACGGGACATCTGCTGTGTGCGAATAGTAGACGTCTACTGTGTGGGTTTTGATTATGTTTTTTGTTTATTAAATTTAGTAAAATTTTGTTCAGTATATTATATTGGAAGTCTGTCTTGTGTATGTTTATCTTCCAGCATGTTATACTGGATTAATATTATAATATAGTTGAGTTTTGTTTTATCCCATTATATTTTACTGGACGTCTGCTGTGTGCGAATAGTAGACGTCTACTGTGTGGGTTTTGATTATGTTTTTTGTTTATTAAATTTAGAAAAAATTTTGTTCAGTATATTATACTGGAAGTCTGTCTTGTGTATGTTTATCTTCCAGCATGTTATACTGGATTAATATTATAATATAGTTGAGTTTTGTTTCATCCCATTATATTTTACTGGACGTCTGCTGTGTGCGAATAGTAAACGTCAACTATGTGGGTTTTGATTATGTTTTTTGTTTATTAAATTTAGTAAAATTTTG
The DNA here is from genome assembly GCF_001879085.1 of Nicotiana attenuata. NCBI lineage: Eukaryota > Viridiplantae > Streptophyta > Magnoliopsida > Solanales > Solanaceae > Nicotiana > Nicotiana attenuata. Next base: position 8,922 of record NW_017674315.1, on the reverse strand, counting down.
TGCAGTATATTATACTGGGAGTCTGTCTTGTGTATGTTTATCTTCCAGTATGTTACACTGGATGAATATTATAATATAGTTGAGTCTTGTTTCGTCCCAGTATATTTTACGGGACATCACCTGTGTGTAATCTTTTTTTCGATTATATTATACTGGAGGAGTTGAGTTTGGGCTAGCATATAGTTGAGTTTTGTTTCAATCCAGTATAATATACAGGACATCACGTGTGTGTAATCTTTTTTTCCATTATATTATACTTGGAGGTGTTGAGTTTGGGACAGCATATAGTTGAATTTTGTTTCAATCCAGTATAATATACAGGACACCACCTGTGTGTAATTTTTTTTCCAGTATATTATACTGGACAAGTTGAGTTTGGTCTAGCATATAGTTGAGTTTTGTTTCAATCCAGTATAATATACGGGACATCACATATGTGTAATCTTTTTCTCCAGTATATTATACTGGAAAACTAGCATCTGTAGACTGTTTTATCTAGTAAATTATATTGTATATGTATAATTTATTTCATTTCATTATGTTTTTCAGTTCTAATAATCTCTCCATTTCTTTTTTGCTTTTTTTGAAGCAGGGAAAATTGTATACTAGGAAACAAAAGAGGAATTCTGTGGATTCATGCCCTAAGTTTAATATTTTGTCTTAGTCAAGTATTTCAAATTATCCCGAACCTACTGTTGATCGCACCCCTGCTGAACAATCTGTTTCTGCTGATATACAAAAAAATAATTCTGATAAAAATATTGTTTTGTATTCAAGTGTGGATGAGGGAATTTATGTTTCTCCTCTTAAAGTTGCTAAGTTTGTTTCTCAACTAGATGATAAGAAGGTACAAGGTGAAAATGAAAAAGAAAATTTTGCTTCCTGTAAAGGAAAAGAAGTGGCAGGAGCACAAGTACCGCAGATTGCACAAAGTGCGAATGTAGAAGAAGAATTGCTTGGTAGAGGAAAAAGAAATTGTAATGCCAGTTGGCATTTAAAATCTCCATATAAGGGAACATGTAAAGGTCTGAATTGGAATCCAAAATATGTTCGAAGATGTTGCTGGCATTATCGTAAAACAATCAAACGTGCTGAGGATAATTTTGAAGCATATTTAAAGGAGAACAAGAGAAGAGTTCGTCTACCAAAGTGAGTTTTGATATTTAGTTTATTGTATTTTTATTTGATATATATGTTATTAAAATTTCACTTTTTTTTGTTTTTCATATTTGTTTTGTCCTTGTTTTTTTAGGGATGTAACTGATATTTACAAAAAAGATCCTGTACTGCAAGGAAAGCCATATGAACTTTACAATGAGAAAGTCAAATCAAGAATGTTCTTTAAAGAGATGGTAGATGATAAGTATACATTAACTGATGCGGTATGTATATATTTTTTACGTTGTGAACTTTTGATTTTCTTTCATATTATACTTGACATATTTTTTTTGTTTTATATTCAGCACGTAGATGTTGTAATGTATTTTTTGAGGAAGAAGCATATATATCACTTCAATGAGTATCCATTTGCTTCAACAACAACAGATCTGGACTTTAATGACACTATGGAATTTGCATATAATGACTGGCATAAACGTCCAGAAAAATTTACTGAATTTTAATTTTGGAATGAAGGATTGGGATTTGGTCTTATTCAGTATGTATTGGGTGAGAATCGTAGATGTGGGATTCCATGGTCATCTGTTGATAAAGTTTTCTGTCCGATTCGAGTTCCTGCACATATTGTAGATGGTGAAGTTGCCTTAGATTGTTGCACTCATTATTACCTGGCAGTGTTAGACTTGAATGAGAAGAATATAGATGTATATGATTCTGTGTACCAGGGATATGATTATCAAGTTATAAAAGAGCAGATTCTTCAATTTCAGGAATTTATTCCTATGGTTTTGGAGTATTGTAAATTTGGTGACTTGCATCCTACATTTGGGCATGAGTATAAACCATTTGTTCTTCACTGGAAAGAATCACCAAAACAGATAGGGAACACAAGTTGTGGTGCATTTGTTATAAGATTTGTTGATATGTTGATGCAGGGTAAAGATGTTATGTCAATTGTGCCCAATACAATCAAATATTATCGTCAGTATCTTGGTTTTAGTCTGTGGGCACAGGCAGAATAGAAACACGAATCAGGGTATGAAAGTCCTCCAGAGATGGTTGGTGATGATTATGGAAATGAAGGGAATAACTTTTGTAAATATTCTTTAAATTATGGCAGCTTTGAATTGTAAATACCCTGATAAACATAGTTTTTGAATTATATGTTAAATATTAATACTTTGTTGATATATAAGCAGATTTTGTAGTTTGAATTTTAAAATGTTTTGCTTCCTGTATATTATGTTGCAGAATCTAATATGTGAAAGCATATCATCTGGTAAAGTTTATAGAATTGGAGTTATTATATAATCCGGTAAAGCATAATTTCCAGTATTATATACTGGCTGAGCACAATCAAGACTTTTCCGCGTTAAAATATCATGGTATAGCCAGTTTTTACACTGGTCAATGAAAAATAGCCAGCGTTTACCAAGTCAATGAAAAATAGCCACTATTTTGCTGCAACAGGGACTGGTCCAATATAATATACGGGAGTTCTGGTGCATTTGTGTACGAACTCCAGCATATTATGCTGGACCGGTATACTTTGCTAACTCCTGTAAAATTTGCG
>NW_017674315.1:0-6174 GCF_001879085.1 Nicotiana attenuata | reverse complement strand
TTTTTTCTGGAGTTTTACACCTTTAAATTCATTTCATTCAGTATATTATACTGGAAGACTGCCAGATGTAGGCTGTTTTGTCCACTATAATATACTGGATAAGTCTAATATTTCATTTCATTATGTTTTTTAGTTCTAATAATTTACTCTACAAAATTATATTCTACTCTTTATTGAATTGTTTTTACACTCGATAAGAATGTTTAACCGTTATGATTCTCTAATTCTTACCATTTTTCTTTTCTTTTCAGAGGGTATCTGACAAAGTTGAAGAGATTGTACGTGAGGATAATAATAAATTTCAAATAGAGATGAAAACAAAAATTAAAGATAATCAAAAAAAGTTAAAGAAGTATGTTAAGAGCGCTGTTAAGGTAATTAACTAGTTTGGCAATTTATTTTACTATTGATTTTTTTTCTATAATAATATATTGTATTCATTAATGCAGGAAATCAATGACAAGCTTGATGTTGTTGTAAAGTTTATTAAAGATTTAAAAAATCATGATGAAAGCAATGAAAACCATGAGGAAAGCAGTGTGAAAGGCAATCAAAAGCACGAGGCAGATGAAAGTACTGAAGACAATGAGGAAAGGAATGAAAAGCATGAGGAAGATGAAAGTAATAAAAGCATGAGGAAAGCAGTCAGAAAATCAATGACCAAAGAAATTATTCTGATGGAGAGAATTATGATGGAGATAATTATTGTGATAGAGATTTTTCAAATTTGTCGGGAGACAAACAGAATGAAAAAGAGGAAGATGGTGAGTTACTGGAACAAGATGAACTGTGCAATAAGGAGTTTGAGTATGTAAGACCTTCTATTTCAATGGCACCAAATAAGGAGAGTGACAATGAAGGTCGAGCACATGTTGATTCAATACCATTAGCTATGGATATTGACTCAGTTCATCCAGCACAAGTTAATGGAGAAGCTGTACCAGGCACTGGAATTTTATTGCAAGATCCTTGTAATGAATTAAGGCCAGAATGTAATGCAATTGAACCAATTCTGACAGCAGGTACAGAAAGTTTGATGGTTAAAACAGGTGATGGGAAACAAGAGCTTTCTACACCACATTCCAGTGAAAAGATTTTACAAAATACCACAGCTGGATCATTAATTCCATCAGCCATGAATGTTGAATCAGCCCCACATGAAGCTGCAGTAGGTGTTGGATGTTTTGATGAAGAGACTACTAATGAAAAAGCAGCAAATGATGCAAATTCAGAGGAAATTCCTTGTGATGAAGTAAGAGTGGAATGTAGTGCCCCTGATCAAGGTCAGTCAACTGGTACTGATGTTGATGCTATCTGGCAAAAAATAGCTGATGGGACATATCAAATTTCAACACCACAGTGCAGTCAAGATAATAAGGAAAATTGTGGAGCTGTGTCATCAAAGATACCACCAATGGATATTGAATCGCTCAAAGATGCACAAAATAAGAAATGCAGTGATCAAGGTGGACCAACTGGTGCAGATGTAACGAAAGGTCTTATTTGTAATGAAGAAATAGCAAATTGTGGTCCAGATGAGACTGATCTTACAGCTGGTAGTGATATTGATTCTCTAATTAGAAAAATAAGTGATCCGACAGAAAGATGGTCACCACAGTCTAGTGAAAATATTCTGCAAAGTAACATAATTGCAGTCTCTCAGGGAAGTGTAACAGATGGTGTAACAGGAGGTATAACAGGAGGTACAGATGTTGAAAAAGGAAATATAATTTTGGATTCACCTGAAGTGGAACAAGTTATTCCTATAGTTAATGTGAATGAAGCATCTGGAGCAAAGGAAAGAGAACCCGAGACTGGTTTGGCAAGTCTTTCTGAAATGTGCATCCAAGAAAGTAAAGATAATTTTGAAGGAGATGAAAGGGAGTTGAAAGGAAAAGCACCTCTTGCTGTTGATGAAATTATTGAAAAGATTCAGCAGGTTAGTGTGCGGAGTTTTGTTGTTTCCTGTGTTTAAGTTTTTTCTCTAGTATGTTATATTGGATTAGTTCTGTTTAGACTAGAATTTTGTTTTATTTGCCAATTACTTTTTTGAGTTATAATTTTTCTGTTTTTTTTAATTATGCTCTTCAAAAAAATACTTGAGTTTTGTTTGATTTCAGTATCTTTTAATGGAAGTGTGTTGTATTTAAGCTTGATTGTCCAATATGTGTTGAATGTTTATATTATAAGAGAAATCTATTTTCTCAGGGAAGTGAAACAGATGCTGCAACAGGAGGTACAGATGTTGAAGCCATTTTTCGCGATATTGAAAAAGGAAATATAATTTTGGATTCACCTGAAGTAGAACAAGTTATTCCTATAGTAAATGTGAATGCAGCATCTGGAGCAAAGGAAAGAGAACCTGAGACTGGTCTGGCAAGTCTTTCTGAAATGTGCATCCAACAAAGTAAAGATAATGTTGAAGGAGTTGAAAGGAAGTTGAAAGAAAAAGCACCTCTTGCTGTTCATGAAATTATTGAAAAGATTCAGCAGGTTAGTGTGCACAGTTTTGTTGTTTACTGTGTCTAAGTTTTTTCTCTAGTATGTTATACTGGATTAGTTCTTTTTAAACTAGAATTTTGTTTTATCTGTCAATTCCTTTTTTGAGTTATAATTTATCTGTTTTTTTTATTAGGCTTTTGAAAAAAATATTTGAGTTTGTTTGCTTTCCAGTATGTTATACTGGATGATTATTATATTATAGTTCAGTTTTGTTTGATTCCTGTATATTTTACAGTATATCTACGCTGTGTAAGCTTGTTGTCCAGTATATTATACTGGATGAATTCTGTTTAGACTAAAAAATTTTTAGTTGTTATTTATTTTTTGAATGATTAATAGTACTTTTTTTTATTGTCCTGTGAATCTTTGCTTTCCAATATTTTATACTGGATGATTATTATATTATGGTTGAGTTTTGTTTGATTCCTGTATATTTTACAGGAATTATAACGTGTTTAAGCTTGTTGTCTGGTATATTATACTGAAAAACTAGCATCTGTATACTGTTTTGTCTAGTAATTATACTGTATATGTATAATTTACTTCATTTCATTATGTTTTTTAGTTGTAATAATCTCTCCATTTCTTTTTTGCTTTTTTTGAAGCAGGGAAAATTATATACTAGTAAACGAAAGAGGAATTCTGTGGATTCGTTCCCTAATTTTAATATTTTGTCTCAGTCAAGTATATCAAATTATCCTGAACCTACTGTTGATCACACCCCTGCTGAACAATCTGTTTCTGCTGATATACAAAAAAATGATTCTGATAAAAATATTGTTTTATATTCAAGTGTGGATGAGGGCTGATATATGATTCAGATAAAAATATTGTTTTATATTCAAGTGTGGAGAGGGAATTTATGTTTCTCCTCTTAAAGTTGCTAAGTCTGTTTCTCAACTAGATGATAAGAAGTTACAAGGTGAAAATGAAAAAGAAAATTTTGCTTCCTGTAAAGGAAAAGAAGTGGCAGGAGCACAAGTACCGCAGATTACACAAAGTGCGAATTTAAAAGAAGAATTGCTTGGTAGAGGAAAAAGAAATCGTATGTTATATTGTATTAGTTCTGTTTAGACTAGAATTTTGATTTATTTGCCAATTCCTTTTTTGAGTTCTAATTTGTCTGTTTTTTTTAATTATGCTCTTCAAAAAAATACTTGAGTTTTGTTTGATTTCAGTATCTTTTAATGGAAGTGTGTTGTATTTAAGCTTGATTGTCCAATATGTGTTGAATGTTTATATTATAAGAGAAATCTATTTTCTCAGGGAAGTGAAACAGATGCTGCAACAGGAGGTACAGATGTTGAAGCCATTTTTCGCGATATTGAAAAAGAAATATAATTTTGGATTCACCTGAAGTAGAACAAGTTATTCCTATAGTAAATGTGAATGCAGCATCTGGAGCAAAGGAAAGAGAACCTGAGACTGGTCTGGCAAGTCTTTCTGAAATGTGCATCCAACAAAGTAAAGATAATGTTGAAGGAGTTGAAAGGAAGTTGAAAGAAAAAGCACCTCTTGCTGTTCATGAAATTATTGAAAAGATTCAGCAGGTTAGTGTGCACAGTTTTGTTGTTTACTGTGTCTAAGTTTTTTCTCTAGTATGTTATACTGGATTAGTTCTTTTTAAACTAGAATTTTGTTTTATCTGTCAATTCCTTTTTTGAGTTATAATTTATCTGTTTTTTTTATTAGGCTTTTGAAAAAAATATTTGAGTTTGTTTGCTTTCCAGTATGTTATACTGGATGATTATTATATTATAGTTCAGTTTTGTTTGATTCCTGTATATTTTACAGTATATCTACGCTGTGTAAGCTTGTTGTCCAGTATATTATACTGGATGAGTTCTGTTTAGACTAAAAAATTTTTAGTTGTTATTTATTTTTTGATTGATTAATAGTACTTTTTTTTATTGTCCTGTGAATCTTTGCTTTCCAATATGTTATACTGGATGATTATTATATTATGGTTGAGTTTTGTTTGATTCCTGTATATTTTACAGGAATTCTATCATGTTTAAGCTTGTTGTCCAGTATATTATACTGGAAAACTAGCATCTGTAGACTGTTTTATCTAGTAAATTATATTGGATATGTATAATTTATTTCATTTCATTATGTTTTTCAGTTCTAATAATCTCTCCATTTCTTTTTTGCTTTTTTTGAAGCAGGGAAAATTGTATACTAGGAAACGAAAGAGGAATTCTGTGGATTCATGCCCTAAGTTTAATATTTTGTCTCAGTCAAGTATTTCAAATTATCCTGAACCTACTGTTGATCGCACCTCTGCTGAACAATCTGTTTCTGCTGATATACAAAAAAATGATTCTGATAAAAATATTATTTTGTATTCAAGTGTGGATGAGGGAATTTATGTTTCTCCTCTTAAAGTTGCTAAGTTTGTTTCTCAACTAGATGATAAGAAGGTACAAGGTGAAAATGAAAAAGAAAATTTTGCTTCCTGTAAAGGAAAAGAAGTGGCAGGAGCACAAGTACCGCAGATTGCACAAAGTGCGAATGTAGAAGAAGAATTGCTTGGTAGAGGAAAAAGAAATCGTAATGCCAGTTGGCATTTAAAATCTCCATATAAGGGAACATGTAAAGGTCTGAATTGGAATCCAAAATATGTTCGAAGATGTTGCTGGCATTATCGTAAAACAATCAAACGTGCTGAGGATAATTTTGAAGCATATTTAAAGGAGAACAAGAGAAGAGGTCGTCTACCAAAGTGAGTTTTGATATTTAGTTTATTGTATTTTTATTTGATATATATGTTATTAAAATTTTACTTTTTTTTGTTTTTCATATTTGTTTTGTCCTTGTTTTTTTAGGGATGTAACTGATATTTACAAAAAAGATCCTGTACTGCAAGGAAAGCCATATGAACTTTACAATGAGAAAGTCAAATCAAGAATGTTCTTTAAAGAGATGGTAGATGATAAGTATACATTAGCTGATGCGGTATGTATATATTTTTTACGTTGTGAACTTTTGATTTTCTTTCATATTATACTTGACATATTTTTTTTTTGTTTTATATTCAGCACATAGATGTTGTAATGTATTTTTTGAGGAAGAAGCATATATATCACTTCAATGAGTATCCATTTGCTTCAACAACAACAGATCTGGACTTTAATGACACTTTGGAATTTGCATATAATGACTGGCATAAACGTCCAGAAAAATTTACTGAATTTCAATTTTGGAATGAAGGATTGGGATTTGGTCTTATTCAGTATGTATTGGGTGAGAATCGTAGATGTGGGATTCCATGGTCATCTGTGAAGTTTTCTGTCCAATTCGAGTTCCTGCACATATTGTAGATGGTGAAGTTGCCTTAGATTGTTGCACTCATTATTACCTGGCAGTGTTAGACTTGAATGAGAAGACTATAGATGTATATGATTCTGTGTACCAGGGATATGATTATCAAGTTATAAAGGAGCAGATTCTTCAATATCAGGAATTTATTCCTATGATTTTGGAGTATTGTAAATTTGGTGACTTGCATCCTACATTTGGGCATGAGTATAAACCATTTGTTCTTCACTGGAAAGAATCACCAAAACAGATAGGGAACACAAGTTGTGGTGCATTTGTTATAAGATTTGTTGATATGTTGATGCAGGGTAAAGATGTTATGTCAATTGTGCCCAATACAATCAAATATTA
>NW_017674314.1:97223-101651 GCF_001879085.1 Nicotiana attenuata | reverse complement strand
TCGGGAAATACAAGAAGCCCATCAGAAATTGATCGAGGAGTGGAAGAAATGGCTGTCAGCGCCAACAACCGACTAGGATATTTAGAGCGGGGTCTAGTAGAGCTGGAAGGAAAGTTCATCAAGAGGATCGAAGACTGCCAAAACGCCGAAGGAAATGCGGGCGGGCATCTGGCCCGAGCCTACTTACTGCTAGGACTACGCGAGTTGGTGGAGCTGTTCGAGGGAGACAAGACTGCCAAATCTGGGGAAGGTCTTTCTGGGACCAAGTAGTTAGGAGTCCTTTATTTTGCTTTAATGATGTAATAAGGCCAATGGCTACTAGTGACATTTACTTTCTATTATTTAGAGTCGTTTTGGATTCATCTTATTTTTATCAATAAAATGAGGCATTTAGCATTATAAGTTCTCCAAAACTATTTGTCGCTAGGCCTACCTCGGGCACAACGAGGCACCAAAATTAGGGCGCGATTTATATTCTCACCCAATGTGTTTAAATACTGCAATACTTTTTCCTCAGGACCCGCACTAAACTTGTTACCTTTTTGTTTTTTCTTTTATTTTTATTCCCCTCCCCAAAGATTAGTTCGTGCATTCTGGCACCATCAGCATACTCCACAAGATCCAAGGGCCCTCCACCTCCTCATCCTCGGAGTCCTGTCCGGAACAAAAACAAAGGCAAAATGGGAGATACAAGCGCCAGAAAGGAGATTGAGATTCCTCAGGGTACCCCGGTTGCTAAGGAAACTACTGCACAACTGGAACAAAAGCTGTTGAAATTTCGAGAAGAACTAGATCAGGTTCGGAATTTGGCAAACCTGTCATTTTCCCTCACCGCTCCTGATATCAACACCCAAAATCCCGCACCTCCACAAAACACCCCACAACCACAGATACAACCCACTCATACTCAACATTGCAACACATGCCACGCTCCAAATAACACCCCACTACTCATTCCCGATCCACTGAACACCACAAATGACCATCTCCACAACACTCCTATTTACGTGGATACTGTACCGCACTACGCCCAACCCATCTCAAATGCACCTGAGTCTGATGACAAGGACTCCCTCATCAAGAACTTAGCGGCAGAGCTCAAGAAATTAACCAGTCGAGTTCAGGGCGTAAAAGGTAACAAAGGCATTGAAGGATTGAATTATGAGGACTTGTGCATTCAACCAGATTCCCGGAGGGGTACAAACCTCCCAAGTTCGAAATGTTTTATGGAACAGGAGATCCCAGAGTCCACCTGAGTACCTATTGCGATAAGCTAGTGGGGGTCGGAAGAGACGAGAAGATCCGTATGAAGCTCTTCATGAGGAGCTTAAAGGCAGATGCACTATCCTGGTACATCAGTCAAGACCCCAAGAAATGGACGAGTTGGGTAGGTATGGCATCGGACTTCATGGATAGATTCCGGTTTAATACAGAGAACGCACCAGATGTATTCTACATACAGAATTTGAAGAAGAAACCCACCGAAACATTCCGCGAGTATGCTACTCGTTGGAGGTCAGAAGCTGCAAAGGTCAGGCCGGCCCTAGAAGAAGAGCAAATGAATAGATTCTTCGTCCGGGCTCAGGATACCCAATATTACGAAAGGTTGATGTTGATTGAGGGTCAAAAGTTCTCTGATATCATCAAACTCGGAGAAAGAATCGAAGAGGGCATCAAGAATGGTATGGTTACAAATCTTGAAGCATTGCAAGCCACCAATAAGGCTTTACAAACTGGTGGCGCGTCCAAGAAGAAAGATGTAAGTGCCGTGATGGTCGCACAGGGAGCCAAATCACCACCAAAATACCACACTTACCCATCACCTCCACTTACATATCAGCCCATCCCGAATTACCAAGCACCCGCACCCTCCTATCCACCTCCCGTTTACCAATCCTCTCCACCTCTCACATATCAACCCACCTCACCCAGATACTCTCAACCAGCACCTGTTTACCAAGCTTATAATGCTCAACCCTCTCACTACCAATCACCACCCACCCGTCAAAATTTTCCAAGACCCAGACCAAATTTTGACCGCAAACCTCCCAGACAATACACAGCCATCGCTGAACCGATTGACCAGCTATATAAAAGACTTAAAGCTGCTGGTTACGTCACTCCTATCCCAGCCAAAGCTCCAGAAAATCCCTCCCAGTGGGTCAACCCCAACAAGACCTGTGCGTATCACTCCGGCATGAAGGGACACACCCTTGACGAGTGACGTTCATTGAAAGATAAGATTCAGACCCTGATTGACAATAAGGTCATTTTAGCAAAGGAGCCTGCCTAATGTTCGTAACAACCCCCTGCCTGGCCACAAAGGTGGAGACATTCATATGATCGAGATCGAGGATGATTGGGACCCCAAAGGGTCAATAAGTTTGATTGCTGAAGGGGATGAACCAAAGAAGCCAGCGGTTACCCTTAACCCAATTGTTGTGCAGAATCAGCCCTCCATAGATGGCGAAGTAAATATGTCTATACCTCTTGAATTTGAAGTGCCTCCCTCTACAAAGGCGCCCGGACCAATCGAGGTTGAATTTGGAGTTCCAAAGGCACCTACACCCTTTGAAGTAGCTGTGTTACTACCAAGGGTGCCTATTCCGGTGGCAATGTCTGACATAACACCATTCCACTCAAATTCCATACCATGGGATTACACTGCCGACGCTAGGAGGAAAGGAAAAACAAAGACAGGAGAAACGATTTCCGCACAAGGAATGACTAGAACAGGGGGGATCTACACCCTAGAGCACCTAGCCGAATCTGGTAAGCAAGCCCCGAGACGTCCCATTGAGACAGGACCCGACGATCTTTGGAGGAAAATACAGGCTAAGGAGTACTCAGTCGCTGAATAGTTGAACAAAACACGAGCACAGATATCTATCCTGGCTCTTCTGCAGAGTTCAGACGCTCACAAGAATGCCTTAATGAAGATACTAAGCGAAGCCTATGTGCCCAGCAATATAACCGGGGGTGAAATGGCGAATATGGTGGGGCAAGTGTTGGAGAGCCATAAAATAACCTTCCACGAAGACGAGTTGCCGCCAGAGGGTTTGAGCCACAACAAAGCACTACACATCACCGTGCAATATGAAAATTATTTCATCACTAGAGTCCTGATTGATGGAGGATCAAGCCTCAACATCTGTCCACTGATAACTCTCAGAACCTTGGGAAAGCCTGCATGAGATCAAAGATGGGGCTATCAATGTCAAAGCCTTCGATGGATCCCAGAGATCTACTATTGGAGAAATCAGCCTGTGCTTGCAAATGGGGCCAACAAGGTTTGACGTCGACTTCCAAGTGATAGACGTACCGGCATCCTACAACTTGCTGTTGGGACGCCCCTGGATCCACGCTGCCGGAGCCGTAGCATCAACCCTGCATCAGGCGATAAAGTTTGAATGGAACCACCAAGAGGTGATCATTCATTGCGATGGTAGTAACCCCATATATAGTCGCTAGACTATCCCAATGATCGGGGTCAGAAGGAAAATAGGCGGAGAGACATACCACCACATCGAAAGGGTCAACGATGTAGACAAAGACAAGTGGTGGAACAACAAGATCGAAAGTATCCTGAATTGGTGCAGGTACGAGCCTGGAAAGGGACTTGGTAAAAATCTTCAGGGGATCACTAAGCCCATCAAACTGAAGAAGCATGGCACTACCTTTGGCTTAGGGTATGGTTATACTTCGGAAGAATTCCAGAACTGGTCGCCACCATGGCGCGGCCCCTACTATCCATTGGAGTTTCCGATACCCAGCCTGGAACAGACATTCCAACTGGCAGATACTATATACGGGTCAGAAGAAGATGAAGCATTGGCGGCCATGAAGAATTTGTTCCTGGAGGATGATGATATGGACTGTTGTGTTCTTTTCGAGGAGGAAGGCCCTTCCATACAAGCTGTAAGCAGGGGAGACCACCTCAGCAACTGGTCAATTAGGACCGTCAGAGCCCGGAGGGTTTCGGGGTAGCAAGGCTAAACAAAAGCAGCATGCATCGCATTTTTTATTTTATTTTACTAGTTGATTTTCCTTCCGCATTGTCTTTAATTTCGAAAAGAGCTCCGATGTTTCAAACAGCTTTGACTTTAATCAAAGCATTTCAGTTTATCATATATATCTCGCTTATTATTTTCTCTATCATTTACTCTATTTTATACAGCATTACTATTACTTATCTTGACGATGAACCAACGACTGTGACTTGCAACGAAACAACGCAACAAAAGGACATAGACTCAGAAGAAGATGAAATACCTGAAGAGGCCGTCAGAGAGGTTGAGAATTTTGAGAATAGACCTAAGTCCAACCTGGAAGAAACTGAGGTCATTAATTTGGGAGATACAGAGAACTTCAAAGAAACTCGCATCAGTGTTCACTTGTTGCCATCAGAAAGGGAAAAGTATACGGAAT
>NW_017674314.1:72069-93653 GCF_001879085.1 Nicotiana attenuata | reverse complement strand
AGCCTAGTAAACTGGGGCAGAATTTTGAGGAGGACCCTCAAAATTCCGAAACAAGAAAGGTTGCAATGCTTTGAACCACGTCGCAGTCGTTGCTTCATTTAAACAAAACCATTTTTTACTTACGTTATATTTGTTAAATCATGCATAACTATGATAGCTGCTGTTTAGCGACGCTACCCCAATGATGCACGACGACGGAAGCCACGGAAGAGCGAACTAACCTTTCCCCTTTACAAAACTCACGATTTTCTTTGGATGCAGGCATCCAAGTCACAAAGTTACCAAACATGTTACGCAATCGCATTGAACCGTCGCGCCTATTCGCATTTCCTATCCGCACGCAATGGCCCCAGCAGCCGCAATATCACGATCAGCTATCAGCTAAGAATTTTTTTTACTATTCGCTTTTATCTTATTGCATAAGGCTACTTTTTTGCCTTCCGAGACTAAGCGTTGTCTCCATCTGCATTTCCTGCATTGCATAAGGCTACCTTTCTGCCTTTCGAGACTAAACGTTGTCTCCATCTGCATTTCCTGCATTGCATAAGGCTACTTTTCTGCCTTCCGAGACTAAGCATTGTCTCCATCTGCATTTCCTGCATTGCATAAGGCTACCTTTCTGCCTTCCGAGACTAAACGTTGTCTCCAACTGCATTTCCTGCATTGCATAAGGCTACCTTTCTGCCTTCCGAGACTAAGCGTTGTCTCCATCTGCATTTCCTGCATTGCATAAGGCTACCTTTCTGCCTTCCGAGACTAAGCGTTGTCTCCATCCTGCATTACCCGCATAAGGCTATCTTTCTGCCTTCCGAGGTTAAGCTCTACCTCCACTTGCATGGCTGAAATATCGCCACCTCATCTTTCCTGCATGGCTGAAATATCGCCACTTTATTTCTCTTGCATGACTGAAATATCGCCACCTTTTACTTACGTCCTGCAATCGGCTGAAATATCGCCATTTACATTTTTTTTTGTATCGGCTGAAATATCGCCAAACTTTATTTAAATTCTACACCGGCTGAAAGATCGCCAGATCATATTTAAAATTTCCACCATCATCTATACCTATGTTTTCGGTCGGCTGAAATATCGCCATTTACATTCGTTTTGTATCGGCTGAAATATCGCCAAACTTTATTTAAGGTCTCTATCGGTTGAAATATCACCAGTTACACTTTTCGCATCGGCTGAAATATCGCCAGACTATTATTTAAATTCTCCATCGGCTGGAACATCGCCTGTTTATTTAAATTTCTGTCGGCTGAAATATCGCCATTTACATTTCTTTGCATCGGCTGAAATACCGCCAAATCTTGCATCTCATGGGCTGAAATATCGCCAAACTGTCCAAAGACGTCATCGTTCGGAGGCATCGTCCTCATAGCCCGAGAACACCATGCCATGGCTCGAGGACCCCACTTTATATCCTGCACATCATTATTCAAAGGCATCATGGTTCGGAGGCACCATCATCATGGCCCGAGAAAGTCATCTCATAGCCTGCGAATCCCTTAATTTTGTGTTTCATGGCCCAGGACATCATGGTCTAAGGACGTCATCCTAACCATACGAGGACAGCATTCAAGGTCCAATGGGAACTTGCATCACGTTTACGTTTATGCACGATATACGCCTATATTGCATTTGCAGGTACACCAGCTCGCAAACGGCCGTCTCAACAGGAGCGATCCCGCTCCGGTTCCCGCAGCCCATCCGACTCCAAACATCCTTTCCAAACCTAAGCATCACGTCCGTTCCTTTTCGAATCTCCATCGACATACTCCGTCAATAGTTCCTGAACTACGTACGGCCTGATTCCTATAAAACCAGAGCTCGGTCAAAGTTCTTTCCAATCGCCGATCCGGTCAAAATTGGCCATCTTATCTTTACCCGACAACTCTTTCATCCTCCTCGGATAAAGAGGGGCAGCTGTTGATACCCAATTTTTCCCTATGTATTTTTTGTACCCAAAATACTTCCAAAATATCATATTTGTGCATATATAAGCACACCCATGAGTTTTGATATTTTTTGATGATTTTTAAACCAATTTATTGCCTATTTTTATACCATAAAATCCAATAATTATTCCCAAAATTTGCCATTTTGGTGAACGATTTATTTTATTCTCATATTTGCATCAAAACATAGCTAACATGATTTTTGCATATTTTTTAAAAATTCATTTGGTATTTTTAAAACCAAATTGCATATAATTGCAATACTAGCCTCTTTAAAGATTCAATTGTAATTATATTTATAAAGTTGACTCCAGTATTTTTAATTTGATAATTATGTATCATAAATCATTTTATCACATTTGATTTATTTCCAGAAATTATTTTGCTATTTTTCATAAATTAAAACAAGGGAAAAGTGGCTAGTTAAGAGTTAGCCCTTTGCATTTCAATTTTAGCCTGAAATTAACCTCAATCTTAAGCCCAAATCAGACCCAAAATTCCCTACCCAATTTCTTAATTAACCCGACCGACGGCCCATTTATTTTTACCTGCCCGGCTCCCTTTTGATCCAGGCCGTTGATTAAAATGATCAACGACCGCATTTCCTCCTTACCATTTTAATTCCCAAACGACCCTAACCCTATCCCCATTCTCCAAATCCGCCGCCTCTGGTTCCTCTCGTCTCTCTCGAACCCTCTCAACCTCTGAAACCCTAATATCCACCTACCTCCAGAATCCATGGCTAGCCATGGACAACCTCTACCCACCATCTCCTGCTCTCACACGCTTGCTCATTGAAGATTCGAGGCTAGACCTCGAAGGTCTTCATCCAGACCCTGGCCGGTTCGAGTTTCTTTGGCCGTTTCCGGCTTTGCTCCGGCGTATTTTAGCCTCTCGAGCCTGGATTCGACCTTGCTAGCTCAGAACCATTCTCGAGAATTCCAAGCCTTCTCGTCCTTTTGGGTTCTCAGAAACCCTTGCCTAATCGAGGTTCCTTTTTCGCTTATTCGTCTAGATCTATGCTAGATCTATGCTGTGTGTGCCATTTTAGAGTTTTTCCCCAATTTTCCCTTTTCAAAACTGTTCGAATCCTATTTTTACGGTTTTCTGAAAATGGTTTCTAAATGTTTCTGATTCTTTTATGTGTGTTCATGCTCGTTGTTTTATTCCTTGTTATGTTCAAGCCTGCTCTTGTGTTTCTTACTGGATCTTTTACGGAGATTCTTTTACCTCTTTTGTTCACATGTTAGCCTAGGTTATTGACTCGCTTTTGTTTATGTATTTAAGCTCATGCTTTGATTTTGTTTTTGAGTTCTGTTGATCATGCTCTTGCCTACCTTCGTCTTATAAATTGTCTTCTCACGCACCACTCTCTCATTTACTTGACACAGCCCGCTTTCTGTGAGATAGCCGAGGTGCTTGCCACCCAATGAAGGATTTTAGTCACACATATTTTAGGCGGGGAAAGCCACCAGCTAAGCCAGAAAGCAATGCTACTGATACGCTGACCCTCCTCGGCTCGAGTTGTCCGCTCGAGTAAGCCAGTCTGGATACCTTCTCCACTAGGATTTAAACCTAGAAGAACAAACCTCATGTCGAATATCCCTAGTAGGTTCGCTTTATTTGCATCATATGCATTTGACTTAGTAGCGCTCGCCACCGGGGCCGGGTTCTGTTTTAGGACAGGTACCTTGTTGAGACCATTATGTTCATGTTATGTGCTACCTGTTATATTATTTGGGAAGCTTGCATGTTGGCCGGCTTTAGAATAAATCAGTTGAATGAACAAGAGATAAAATCTCCCGATTTTTATACAAATATCCGTTAGTTTAAAAAAAAGGGACAATGTGGTCTAGTGGTATGGTTTTAAGGATTAATTTTCATAAAAATCAAAAGAGAAAACATAGTTGGTTTTATGAACTACGTGGGTCTGATTTTCAATACCCGGTGAGATACGTAGGCAACCTCCATCGGGTTCGGCCCACATTTTTCAAAAAAAAAAAAAAAGAAGCATAAAATTTACGCATGTGCATGAAAATTTTCAAAAAAAAATGAGAAAAGAGAGAATAATTAAATATAGCTATGTTGGTCACTTTTTGCCGTTTTTCCCTTATATCCGACCTTTTGCCCAAGACAACCTTAAAATCTTTCTCGAAAGTGCTAAAGGGCCGTTTTTGTAAAATAGCTACTTTTTCTAATTTTTTTTTGCTTTTTGCCATTTTGCCCTTATGACCGGCCTTTTCTGCCGAAACAACCTTAAATCTTTCACAGAATTGCTGAAAGGTCGTTTTTGTAAAAAAAGGACAATTTCATTTGTTTTTTTACTGTGTTTGCCTTTGTATCCGACCGTTTTTGCCGAGATAGCCTTAAAATATTCCTTGGAAGTGCTGAAGGGCCGTTTTTGTAAGAATGACTACTTTGTCCATTTTATTTGCTTTTTACTATATTGCCCTTCTGTAAGACTGATTTGCCAAAGACAGCCTTAAACCCTCTACGGAAGTACTGAAAGGTTGTTTTCGTAAAAATAACCATCATTTCTAGTTTTGTTTGGTCGTATTCGCCGAGATAGCCTTTCGACCTCTCTCGAGAGTAACGAAAGGTTGTTTTAATAAAAATAGCTGTTTTATTTATTTTGTCTACCTTTTATCATTTTGTCCCTATGTTTGGCTGTATTTGTCGAGACGACCTTTTTAAACCTCTATCGGGAGTACCAACGTGTTATTTTTGTAATAATAGCCATTTTTTCTATTTTTTATCATATCACCTTTTGCGTCTAGTAATTTCAAAAAATAATGAAAAAATAGATTGAGTCCTAAATTGGCATTTAAAAAAATGTAAGTTGCATATTTAGGTAAGTCCTGGCCCTTTTCTTATTCTCATGTTCACCATGAATTCTCAACAACGAAATAGTCAATAAAGGGTAAGGGACGAGACACCTCCTATGCTCTTGATCAGGTATAAGACCCCGAGTAGTCTCAGCAATTGGTGGGCTAGTTTCGCCAAGCAGGAATATAATCAAGTTTTTAAGCACCTCAAGTTTCTCAAAAACATCATGGGAGTTAATCCCAATAGAGATTTAACCTAGGCCCTGGTGGGTTTTTGGGATCCTGTGAACAATGTCTTCAAGTTCAAAGATGTGAAATGAGGCCTACATTGGAAGAATTAGGGGGGTTTATTGGATTGCGAAGAAACCTTCGTGGTAAAAAGCCTGCGACTTCGAGAAAAGTTGGCGTGAACAATTTCTTGAAGAAGTTATGCCTCCATCGAATTCCAATAGGCTGCTTGAACGAAGGTTGGGTTCCGTTTGTATGACAGATTTTGGGATGTGAAGGGGTTTGAGAACTTCTCCGGCTTAGAATTCATCAACCAATTGAGTTACGACGATTGGAGGGAGTTGAGAATCTTCGCTTTTATGATATCATTTCTCGGAATCATGGTCTTTCTAGAGCGTGGTGGGCGCACCCGAATTCGACTAGTTGCGATTGTCTCATTTCTACAAAGTAGCGAGGATCATACTATTCATCCCATGATTCTTGGAGATATTTTTTGAGCTTTGACCTGTTGCCAAGAGGGCGAAGATTACTTTGAGGGATGCAACATTTTGTTGAAGATGTGGTTCATAGAGCACCTTTATCATCATCCAATAATAGTAAATTTCAGTAATAATTGGCTTAACTACATTGGGTGTCACCCAGACAGGGCCGCGAATTATAATCTTCTAGAGGGGGTGAGGGCCTGACGGGTATTACTTGGTTCATTGACTGCTGATGGAATCACTTGGAACTATTATTAGTTCCCTTCCGCTAGGGTCATTCATATGTCGACGTATAGCCCATTCCTTATACTCATGGGTTTCAGAGGTTTCCAATCCTACACACCCCTACGTGTCATGCGCCAGCTAGGGAGAGAGCAAAAGAGGCCCCAGGTTGAGGATATGCATCTGTTTGTCTGGGAATTCAAGGGAGAGGAACTTCTAAGGGAGTCATATGCACAAAAGGTTAGGTTCGGTAGTAGGTTTTCTAACTTGGATGAGATGGTATCCGATCATAAACGTGGAGAGGTGAGCCTCGCGTATCTTGAGTGATTTCACAACTAGGCGATACCGGAGCAATGGCCAGAAAGATCCATAAGGAATCAATTTGATTGGGAGGTGAGATTCGGAACAGAGTTGGGCTGGCTACAAAAGAGATGAAAAGGGATTATGAACCAACTTTTGGAGCACTACAAGAAGATCTCTGTAAGGCCTCGTGAAAATTTTTACTCAAACCCGAGATCTCGTAGTTGCAAGTTAGGAATATGTGTTAGAAATTCGTAAAATTTTTTGCGGCTCGCAAGCTCGCTGAGGTTCGGACCCTTTGGATTGATCTATGCATTAAAAAGTTATGGAATAATATTTTTCAGAAGAGTGCGTTTTCTGCGGTCCATTATGCGGTCACATAATAGCTATGCGGACCGCATAGTCGCCGCAAAGTGAGGCAGTTTGACGGTAATTTTGAGGTCAACTATGCGGCCAACTATGCGATCGCATAATCAATATGCGGGCCGCATAGTCATTGCATAATCCCCTTGGAATTTTGCGAGGGGCAGTTCTGCGGTGCATTATGCGATCGCAGAACAGGTATGTGGACTGCATTCCTGTCGCATACTCGGGTAGTGTGCTCAGGTTTTTGAAGCCATTTTTGCGGTCCCTTTTGCGGGCCGCATGTCAATTATGCGATCGCAGATTTGTGTCGGGGCTCCTAATTTCTAATTTTCTTATCCGACCCCATGTCGATATATTATATGCTACCCTTCATTTTAGGCCTATTTTCTGATGCATTTAGAGAGAGAGAGAGAGGGTCCTAGAGGGAGAAGGGGTTCTTCATCAACATTCCTCCTAAGATCTTGCTTAAACCTTGAAAATTTGTTAAGAAAGGCACCTAGGTCTTCTTCCTAAAGGGTAAGGTATTATAACCCAAGCTCTTAATTACTAGATATAACTAGGATAGACCATTAGAAGGGTAATCCATGAGGATGGGGGCGGATATCTTGCATGCATGAGTTCTTAAAGTTTTTGGTGAGGCCTTGAGCTAAGGATGGGATGAGGGATGGTAGGATCTTTCACAAAAAGGTTTTAAAAGTGTAATGCACGCTTAGTGTTCGAAAATATGCTCAAATGAGCTAGAACTATGATCACCTATCTAATTTGTGGTTCAATTTGTCATGTTCCCAAGAGATTGACGTTGCTAAGAGTCTCGGAGTATAGTAAGGAAAGCTCAATCAAGGTATGTAGGCTAAAAGTTCTCTCTCGGAAGTGAATTCCATGTTGTTTTTGTAAGTTTAAGTGTGGTTTGTCTACCAAAGTGGTATAGCCTTGAGTCATAGTTTAAAAGAAGGTTAGTATACTAATTGGGTGAGAAGAATTCGATCTGTTTAATGCTCCTAGCTGCTCTTATGTTGTACTAAATTCCTTGATTGAATGTGTCTATTTGTTGATAAACTGTAAAGTTGTTTGGAATGAATCGAATGAGAAGAGGTGAAACTAATTATGAAATAAGCCTCGACCCAACTATTAGGAACTAACTTCAAAAGAAATATAGAATGGCCTAAAGGTCTTATGCCCGAACTATGCCCATAAGTGGTTGTTCTAGATATTCCTTTGTCTTATAAATACATTCAATGTAATGCTAGTCCTTACACTTTCCGATATTGAAATTGTACAATTGTCACATTGGGACAAAGAATAATTTAAGGATAATTGAGGTGATTGCTTGCTTATAACACCAATGTGTATTTCAATTGTTGGTTGGCATGTCCCTCTTTGGGAAGAATCCCTTGTATTTGATGTTTCCATTACTAATGAACTTGAAAATATGTGATTCCTGGAATATTTGGTACATTTATATTGGTTGATGATCCTTGGAAATAAAGGAGATGAAAATGTGGAAAACTAAAAATGCGGCCTTCGTTCCATAAACAAGATGAACCTTGTGAAAGGCCCAAAGGGCCAAAGAAATATTGTTATCGAGAGACATTGAGAACATTAATGAAACTATAAAATGTGAAAGACATTGAGGTAAGCATAGTTGTATTATGCTATATTTGTATACTTGTATTTATACACAATTGTGTGCAATATCCAATCAAATCAAAAATGTTTTTGGGAGTATCATTAGCAAAAACCGAGGAAGGGTGGGT
Source organism: Nicotiana attenuata (assembly GCF_001879085.1). NCBI lineage: Eukaryota > Viridiplantae > Streptophyta > Magnoliopsida > Solanales > Solanaceae > Nicotiana > Nicotiana attenuata. The sequence goes on along the minus strand of NW_017674314.1, from coordinate 85,515 downwards.
CATAAGCCTCATACCTGAAACTAAATGTGCCGGTGTAGGGGTGGATCGTGGTTATTCCCCTTAATTGGGATGAACTTGGTAACATTTGTAAATTGGTAACGCCAACCCACACGGCATTATGGGAAGGCAGCTTAGCCGATTGGGCCATGATCGGATGCCATGCCGCACACATGGTGGCATTGTGCTGGGAATCAAAACTAGAAATTCAAAACTGGAGATTGTGATTGTGGTACATGTCTCCAAAGGGACGACCTAGCCGATCGGGTCGTGATCGGACTCTGTGCTAACAAAGACGGTGGTATAACTCATATCGCTGTTAATGATCTCCCAACCAAAAATTATATATTATTTTCGTAAACTAGAAGACTTATATGTTTCAAATTGGATGCTTGCATGTTGTAGGTTTTGGCTTACTGTTTCATGGTTTCTTTGCTTGTATGGTTATTCTATTATGAAAGAGGACTTTTAGCCTTACATACTAGTGCTATTCGATGGTGCTAACGCCTCTTTTGCCGGGGGCGCTGTATCGTTTAATGATACAGGTGGTTCCACAACGAGCGGCATCGGCCAGTGATAGCGGTATTCTCTTCCCAGCAGACTTGGTGAGCCCCACTCTATCCCGGGGCCATGTCATGTATCTTTTGTTCATTTTCTCATCACGTTTTGAGGTATAGCCGGAGCCTTGTTGCCGGCATTTCCCTATTACTCTTCTATTGTATTTAGAGGCTCCGTTGATGTTGGGACTCAAGACTAGAAATGTTAGTATTTGATAAGTATGCTTTTCATTAAGCTTGTAAACTTGTAATATTTTGAAAACTATGAATGAAGTCATTAACGGAAATGAAGTGAAAGTTGCTAATGGAAGATTGCCTAGTGTTTTGATAAAATGGGATAACATTCCCTCTTTATTCATGAACTAGTTTGGGTAGAATGAAATCTAACAGGCTTGCTCAGTCGGGTTTACTCGGTTGAGTGCCGGTCACGTTCCACGGTTTTGGGGCGTGACAATCTCGGCATCGTTAAAGTGGACAAGGATCTGCAGTATAATGCTTTCGAGAAAGAGAAAGCTCACTGGGAACGAGAGAAGAGGGCACTCAAGGCCCAAATTAGGCAGAAAAACAAAGTCACAACCGTTCAGCAACAAGAAGAAAGGGAAGCCAAGTTCAAGGTGATCCGTGATCATGAGCGCAGAGGTTTTTCTCCATTAATCCAAGGTCTAAGGGATCAGTAAGAGGGAGTTGAGTCAAGTAAGGAGCGCCAGATTGCAGAGTTTGAAATAGAAAGAGATCACTACCAAAAAGTGATCGATCGGTTAGAGGGGAGTCAATAGAAGTTCGGCGCCAGAGAAATATGGCCTCGGAGCGTGAGCATGAAGCGTTTGATCTAGACGAAACCTATGGTCTGCGAAATCAAGAGTTGCATTTGGCTCAGGATCACATTAAGGGAAAGATCCTCGAGGTATCCACATATACCTCCCGAGCATGTAGGAGTTGCTTGGAAATGACTCCTGAGCGGTTTGCAAAAGTTTCATTAAATGTCGCCCGTCACATATCTGCAGACTTAAACACCTTGACTACAGTGGTGCTGGTGGATTCTACTGCAGAGATCAGAGTCTTCTTTTAGTTGGCCGCCCACTTTGATTGTCCCTTTGTTTTCATCGAGTCTGTAAGAGTCTTTTTGGTGTTTGAGTCTTGTTGTTTTGCCTTTTAACATATAAAGTCCGTCTGAGTCAAGTCTGGTCTTTGTTTAAATGATTTTTGATGTAAATTTTTATTTTTAAGTCTTGTATCAAAATAAAACAAAAACAAAAAAAGGGAAAAATTTGCAAATCAATGAAAATGATTTTGTTTTAGAAAAATTCGAAAATGAACCAAAAAGATTTTTGTTTTTGTAAATAAGTAAAAAAAAGAAAAAAAAAATAGTCGTGTCCTGAGCTACGTGATGATCTAATTCATGCAGCGACATGATAAATAGGCTATCGAAATATCGTTCAAAGACTCTAAAATGAGGGATCAAGTTGAGGCGAGTGAAAAAAAAATGAAAAAAGAGAGAAGAAAATAAGAGTGTCAATAAGAAGCAATCTGATAAGCCGGAATGAAACATGAAGCCTTCCAAAAGCATGTTAGAAATGGTGATACTGTTAGGAGCATGTCATATTACGTGTGATTCATATTTATAAAATGCTTAACCTTAACACGTTAGTTGTCTCTTATATAGTAAACTTAAGGTGGTTGGTTTGTGGTGAAACTAGTAACACATCATTATTTCACCAGATATAAGGGAAAAATAGCATTGGCTAACAATGATGAAATCGAGTTGGTCAATGACGACCCCCAAGGTCGGTCAGTTGATCAAGAGTCGGAGGAAGTAAGAAGATTGAAACAGCAACTGTTTGATGTGTATCAGGCTTTGGTCTCCGGTCAGCCTCATCCTCAGGGTCCCTCAGAGGGAACTTCCACCGTACCCCTGGCTACTCAGCCACCGCTCCATGCAATGAGAGATCACATTCTACCACCAGGGTATGTGTCAAATTACAGCTTCCCTGCTGCCCCTGGTACCTCTAATGTCCGACCCCCAGTCGCACCTGTCAGGAATACCCCCTTGTAGTGTCTGATGCGCCAGCATATACAATCCTGCCACCGCGTCCTATGATGAGGCCAAACGATGAGCTAAATCTCATGCTTTATGATGGCCAATACTACTCTCCAAATATTACTTTCAAGTTCTCGGCTCCATAAAATCAAACTCCTCAATACAAGTCACCTATAATAACTGAAAAGGTTGTCAAGACGGGTGAGCCAGATGAGATGGTCAGAAAAATAAAAAGCCTTGAGCAGAACATAAAACATAAAAGGAATAGGTGGTCACGAAAGTGTTTCATTCAGTGATCTATGTATGTTCCCTTATATCCATTTTCCACCAGGGTTCAAGACCCCAAAATTTGAGAAATATGATGTACACGACGACTCTATTGCCAACTTGAAAAGGTATTTCAACCAGCTGGGGGGTGCAGGAGGAAAGAAGATTTGCGGATGTCTTATTTTGGCGATAGTCTGGTGGAGGTAGCCTCTGAATGGTTCATTGACCAAGATATCTCCCACTGGCATGTTTGGACGATATGGCCCATGCCCAAGTCAAACAATTTCAGTACAATATTGATATTGCGCCAGATCGTAATTCCATGTCCAATATGAAGAAAAAGCCAATTGAAAGCTTTAGGCAGTATACCATCAAGTGGAGGGAGAAAACGGCTAGACTCAACCACCCATGAATAACCACGATTTGATCACTATTTTTCTAGAGGCTCAGGATCCTGATTACTTCCGAAATATGATATCCGCAATGGGTAGACCTTTTGCAGAAGCGATCAAATAAGGGGGATGGTCGAAAATGGCCTCAAGACTGGCAGAATTGTAAGTCAAGCTGCTCTCAAAGCCACCACCCAAGCAATCCAAAATAGATAGGGAAGTTTGGCAAATAGAAAGAAGAGAGATGAAGGGTCCATGATGACTTCGGATCCAGGGAAATTCAAAGAGGGGCAACACACCCTTATATGCAAGTTCAGCAAGGGCAGTCCAGCTACCCTCAACATTACTATCCACAGCCAATTCCTCAATACACTATGGGCCCACTACAGTACATTGTGTTTAATGCCCAGTCTTATGCTCGGCCTGCCAATCAACAGGTACGGGCACCAGCTTCAAGGATCCCCCAACTTCAGCAGCAAAATTTTCGGGCACCCTACAATGCTCGTCCCAGGCAAGATTATGGTCGAAGTAGAGATCGGTGGAGAAAATCACTCCTTTGACTGAATCATACTCTAGTCTGTTCCAGAAGTTGAAGCAGATGGGCGTGATTGGACCCATCGCTCCCCACCATATGCATCCCGATCCACATGGATTTCAAGCAAATGCTAGATGTGAATATCATTCAGGTGCCCCGAGGTATAGAACTGATGATTGTTGGACTCTAAAAAGCGCCATATAAAGACTCATCGCTGAAAAGTTAATTGTGGTAACAAATGGCGAAGACCCTCCAAATGTGACAAACAACCTGTTGCCAACACATAATGATGTTCATTTTGTGGGAATGATTGGCCGAGATCAAGAATACAAGCCGGTTGGTTGAGCAAAAATGACAGTGGGAACGATTAAAGAAGGAATACGACTGGAAGTAAGTCCAAGCCGAGATGTACCGTTGATTGTGAAAGGTGCCCAGTGCTCAGAGAAGGCAACTTTATTTGTTCCAAAATTCTCGAGGTTGGAAGTACGCTCCAGTTTTCCAAGCCCAAGGTTGTATTTCCTTGGAGGCCACTCCATCACAAGGTAGAATCAGGGCGGTACAAAAGGTATAACAGAGCCGATCATAATCAAGACCGCCTTACAACCCCGTGTGAAAAACACGAAAACCATTCCTTGGAACTACAACAAAACTGTGGTGACCTACAAAGGCAAGGAAATCATAGAAGAAGTGGGGAAAACTGGTGGTTTGACTCGATCGGGGATGTGTTACTCTATAGAAGAGTTGAGAAAGTACAAACAAATTAGAGAATGCCAAATGCCAATAAATAAACCGGTCACTAAATAAGAGGCGGAAAAGTTTTTGAAAAAGATAAAAGTTTAGAATTACTCAATCATTGACATGGACATGGAAACTTCTTATAACTTTCTTCTGGGAAGGCCATGGATCCATATGGCTCGAGCCGTGTCATCCACCTTGCATCAGATACTCAAGTTCAAACATGACAAGTAAGAAATTATTATTCACAGAGAAGATGAGTCATCCATTTATAAAGACCCGTTAATCCCGTGTATTGAGGCCAAGGAAGGGTGTGAGTCCATTGTCTATCAGACTTTCAAAGTGGTTGTTGTGGACCAAGTTGAATAAGGAAAGCCCATTCTGCATCCTTGTCTTTCCGCCATATCTGTAATGGTGGCTGTACTCATGCTGAGACAGGGTTATGAGCCAGGAAAAGACCTGGGGGAATCACTGCAAGGGATTTGAGAACCCATTTCTTCCTTTAGTAACAAGGGTACTTTTAGCTTAGGCTTCAGGCCAACACAAGCAGACATAGGCAAAGCCAAGCACCGCAAAAAGCATGGGTGGGACTTGCAAAAACCGACCCCTCACATTTTATACACTTTTGTCAATACACGACTCCAACATGGTCAAAATTCCTTGCCGCAGGAAAACATTTATGAAATTTGCCATGGCCTCAGCCAAATGTTTTCTGAAGTGAATATGATCCAGACTGGTTAAGGTACTAGTCATGCCGATATGAAACTAATTGACCCAGACACCATGCTCAACAATTGGGAAGCAACTCCTCTCCCTACAAGGAAGGAGACTTGGTAATTTGCTTTTGCAGCATCTTTTTTGTATTAGGTTACTTTCAGGGTTGTAATCCAAACATCTCAGTATGATTGTTTTGTTTTGATGTTAACCCTTCTATCCTTTCAAATTCAATGAAATGCAGTTCAGTTTCGTATTAAGTTATGTATCTTTTCCTTTTTTCTAATTCTTGTCATTTTGTTTCCATTTGAATTTTGTTAGTGCCTCTTTAATAATATGACATGCATGCGGAATTCACGCCCAGATCTTAAAAACTGTCTAAATTCGAAATAATGCATCAAGAGGTTGAATATGACGACAATGAAGTTGTTGAGGAAATAAAAAGAGAGTTGGAGAAATTTGAAAACAAGCCCAAGCACAACCTCTATGAAATTGAGTCAATTAACATCGGAAATTTTGAAGAAATCAGAGAATCAAAAGATAAGTATTCACAGCGAACAAAAAACTAGAGATCCCTTGTTTCAGATTTTATTTGAATACATAGATGTGTTTGCTTGGTCTTATGATGATATGTCGGGTTTAAGTGATGATCTAGTGGTTCATAAGCTTCACGCGTATCCTGACTTTCCACCAGTCCAACAAAAGCAACAAAAATTTAAAACGGACATGAAAGATAAAACCAAAGAGGAAATTATGAAGCAATTGAGCGCTAATGTACTCAGAGCCGCCCGATACACTATGTTGGTGGCAAATGTTGTGCCTATTCCAAAGAAGGATGGAAAAACTAGAGGTGTGTTGACTACAGAGACTTGAACAAAGTGAGTCCAAAGGATAACTTTCCTTTAACAAACATCCACATCCTTGTAGATAATTGCGCAAAGCATGAGATACAATCTTTTGTAGATTGCTATGCCAGATACCACCAGATTCTAATGGATGAGGACGATGTAGAAAAGACCGCTTTCACCACTCCATGGGAGTACGTATTATTACAAGGTCATGACATTCGGTTTGAAGAATGCAGGGGGAACGTACATGAGGGCCATGACCACCATTTAGAGATTGAAGTATATGTCGATGATGTCGTCATAAAGTCAAAGACACAGGATGATCATGTGTGCGATTTGAAAACGTTCTTCGAATGGCTGCGAAGGTATGACCTTAAGCTCAATCCACCCAAGTGTGCATTTGGGGTTCCGTCTAGGAAGATCCTCGGTTTTATAGTTAGCCGAAGAGGCATCGAATTGGATCCATCGATAAAAGTCCATTTGAGATCTGCCACCCCCGAAGAACAAAACTGAAATCATGAGTTTGCTCGGGAGATTGAACTACATCAATAGGTTCATTTCTCAGCACACAACATGTGCGAGCCCATCTTTAAGTTGCTGAAAAAGGATGCTACTATCAAGTGGACGGAGGATTTCCAAATTGCTTTTGACAGGATCAAAGATTATTTGTCAAAACCCCCTGTACTGGTCCCACCTGAACCTAGTAGGCCTTTGTTTATATATCTACTGGTGATGGATAATTCCTTTGGATGCGTTCTAGGGAAACATGATGCGACAGGCCAAAAGGAACATGGAATTTATTATTTGAGCCAGAAGTTCACCAGTTATGAGGTTAAGTATATCCTTTTAGAAAGGACATGTTGTGCCTTGATTTGGGTCGCTCAGAAGTTGAGGAGTTATCTTTTTGCCTACACTACTTACCTTATATCCTGAATGGATCCTTTGAAGTACATCTTCCAAAAGCCATTGCCCACTAATAGGCTCGTAAAATGGCAAATTCTGCTCATAAAGTTCGACATCATCTATGTCACTCGCACCGCAATAAAAGCGCAGGCTTTGGCAGATCATTTGGCAGAGAATCCAGTCGATGATGATTACGAGCCACTGAGCACATACTTCCCAGACGAAGAGGTCAACTCAATAGAGGAAGTAGTTCCAGACGACAACCATGTATGGAAAATGTATTTTGATGTGGCTTTCAATATCAAAGGAGTTGGGATCGGGGCAATCCTCATCTCACCTATTGGATAACACTACCCTCCAACGGTACGACTTCGATTCTTTTGTACCAATAATACGATAGTGTATGGGGCTCGTATCATAGGTCTAAAGATGGCCCTCAATATGGATGTGCATGAACTATTGATTATGGGAGATTCTGACTTGCTTATCCGGCAAGCCCAAGGCGAATGGAAGACTCGAGACATCAAGCTTATTGCATACAGACAATGTGTGGAAGACATGAGCAAAAGATTCAAATCCATCGAGTTCAGGTATATTCCTAGGTTTCACAACGAACTACTCGATACCTTGGCTACCTTAGCCTCGATGCTCCCTTATCCAGGCAACACTCATATTGATCCATTGGAAATTAAAGTTCGGGATCAACATGATTACTGCAATACTATTGAGCCGAGGGTCTTTCGAAAACAGTCTCTCTACCTCTTCAGGATAGGGGTAAGGTCTGCGTACACACTACTCTCCCCAGACCCCACTTGTGGGATTCTACTGGGTTGTTGTTGTTGTTGTTGTTGTTGTATTAAGACAGAACCAGATGGTGATTCATGGTATCATGACATAAAATGATTCCTGAAAACAAGGGAATACCCGGAGCATGCCATTGGAGATTAGAAAAGAACTATAAGGCGGCTTGCTGATGGTTTCTTCTTGAATGGGGAAATTTTGTACAAAAGGACCCCAATTTCGAACTTGTTGACATGCATAAGTGCATTTAGGTTTATGTAGACCTCATATGAATGGATATGTTTTGGTGAAGAAGATTCTGCGGCCAGGGTATTATTGGCTTACTATGGAGCGAGATTGCTTCAATGTTGTTTGCAAGTATCACCAATGCCAGATTCATGGCGACCTGATTCACTCACCTCTGTCAGACTCTCCTTGGCCTTTTGTAAATCCTTCAAATCAAGCCACAAAATTCAATCTATCATGAGTGCCCAATCCTCCTTCTCGCAGTATCGTCATGCTTGGGGAATGGATGTTATTGGGCCAATCGATCCAAAGGCTTCAAATGGTCATAGATTCATTTTGGTTACAATTGATTACTTCACCAAGTGGGTGGAGGCCGTCACTTTCAAAGCAGTCACCAAGAAAGCAATGGTAGATTTTGTTCATTCCAACATCATCTGTCGCTTTGGTATCCCAAAGAACAGTATCACTGACAATGCAGCCAATCTAAATAGTCATTTGATGAAGGAGGTTTGCGAGCAATTTAAAATTGTGCATCTCCACTCTACCCCTTACCATCCAAAAGCCAATGGAGCCGTTGAAGCGGCAAACAAGAACTTCAAGAATATTCTTAGGAAGATGATCCAAGGGTCCAGGCAATGGCATGAAAAATTGCATTTTGCTGTTTTGGGATACTGGACGAATGCTCGCACATCTGTTAGGGCAACTCCTTATCTGTTGGTATATGGAACTGAAGCTGTAATACTAGCTGAAGTCAAAATTCGCTCTCTCTGAATCATTATGGAATTGGAGATTGAAGACACTGAGTGGGTCAAGACCTGATTAGAATAGCTAATGCTGATTGCCAAAAATGGCTAGCAGTAGTGTGTTTTGGCTAGTTATACCAGCAAAGAATGGCACACACTTATAACAAGAAAGTACACCCAAGTCACTTTGAGGTAGGCCAACTCATTTTGAAATGCATCCTTCCGCACCAGGTAGAAGCTAAAGGAAAGTTCGCCCCGAACTGGCAACACCCTACATCATCAAGAAAGTGTTACCAAAAGAGGCCTTGCACTTGGTAGATGAAGAAAGACAGGTACCAGATATGACGATTAACGCAGATGCGGTCAAAAGATATTATGTTGATATATGCCCACCGCTGAACTTACACACATGATTTTCTCAGATCGAGATGATGAAGGCTATCATTGCTCACTATACCAAATAGGTATCACCCTTTTGTTAACCCTTTTGAGTCGTATTTGTCTTCTTTGTTTACCCTCTTTTTGGAACCTGTGCACTTGTAAAATCAAAAACGAAAAAAGGAAAAAAGAAAGAAAAAAGAAAAAAAATCATCAAATCTTCTGAGTTAGTTAACTATGTTCGACCTGATTTCGAATAGAATACGTAGGCAGCCTTACCCCGAGTTCGGTCCCATCACAACAAAAAATTCATATCCGCAATATTCTAGAACTAGGGAAAAAGTTTTTATCTTTTATTTTTTACGGCCTTTCTGTAAAAACGATTCCAAAAGTTGTAATTCAGTTCAAGGTTCTTTTCGCCTTTTCCCATTACGACCTTCTGATCGATCCCTAAGAATGTTAACTCCATGCCAAGGGAGTTGGACAACTTGCCGCATGTAACATCTTAGTCAAGAGCGGCGGCCAAAAAAATAAAGGAACAAAATGAGAGAGTCATATCGGTGAAAACCCACATGGGCAGCGTAAGGCGACAATGAGTAGAGAAATGAGAGAGTCTTATTGGTGAAAACCCATATGGGCATCATAAGGCGACAGTGAGTAGAGAAATGAGAGTGGTCAGTTAGCAAAAACCCGTAAAGGGGGCTACTAGCCGAATGGGGGTCTTCGATACTCCGGCATGAACACAACCTAGGCAATTTCAAGATGAATATTTGCGATGGATTTTGAGAATTAGACAGCTCCGACGGATCAGGCGTCAAGTCCAAAGTGCATGTCATGATTCATTAAAGTCGGCACATACGTCCAGATAAGTCTCCCTATTTCTCTCCCTGAAAGGGACACCTTTTGTTCAGACACAATTCCTTTTTCACTTTCATTTGGCCTTCTATTTTTTCCCATAATTTTTCTCTAAGTACGTTTCGGTCTAATGTTGCATAAAAAACGAATCAAAGAAATGGCTGCAAAACTGGCTACAGATTCCCCGTAATACCAAGCACAATTTGGGGCATATACAGCATTGACGAAGGCACAAATCAATCTGCGATCTCTTTCGATAAGCCGAACAAAGTGTCTTAAAGAAACTGAAAAGGTCACCTAAGCAAGACTTGCTTCATGAGAAAAGTTAATAAGCACTACAGATACAAATTGGTACTGGGTGCAAGACAACTAAGTTTGACTTTAAAGGAAAAATTTCCTTGCCATAGGGACAAGGGTTAGCGGTACCATGGACATCCGGGTATGAAACAGTCGAGGGAAACACCGAAAAGCCATGGTCTCCAGAAAGCGATACAGGGTACCCCGAGCATCTCGGTACCACACTGACATAATCGGTTCTTCGACAACACTGGTCGTGAATTCAAACTACTCAGGGCATCAAGGCCACAAATCGACCACCACTTTAAAAACTCATAATTTTTCTTTGTTTGAAACAGGAACAAAGCAGTGCAGAATGGCGATTCTCGAAAGACGAATGTCACCAAAGATAAGTTCCTCAAAATCTCCATTTTTAGCATGCATTACTACTGTTCATACCTCCTATTTTTGTAGCTTAACTCGGGTAGAACCCTTTCGCCTAGGGAGATCCATCTCATATTTTCGGGTAGAAGTACTCTTTGCTCAGGCTGTTTTACATAGCTTAACTCGAGTAGAACCTTTTTACCTAGGGGGATCCATCTCATATTTTCGGGTAGAAGTTCCCTTTGCTCATGCTGTTTTTCATAGCTTAACTCGGGTAGAACCTTTTTGCCTAGGGAGATCCAACTCATGTTTTCGGGTAGAAGTACTCTTCGCTCAGGTTGTTTTACATATCTTAACTCGGGTAGAACCTTTTCGCCTAGGAGGATCCATCACATATTTCCGGGTAGAACTACTCTTCGCTCGGTATGTTTTACGTAGCTTAACTCGGGTAGAACCTTTTAGCCTAGGGGGATCCAGCTCATATTTTCGGGTAGAAATACTCTTTGCTCAGGCTATTTTACGCAGCTTAACTCAGGAAGGACCTTTTCGCCTAGAGGGATTCAACAATTTATCAATAATATAGGGCGCCAACCCCTGGTAACATTTCCTTTAAATAACCCAGGGTACCAACCCCTAGTTATATTTCCTTTCAATAATAGAGGGTACCAACCCCTGGTTACATTCTTTCCTATGATACAGGGCGCCAACCCCTAGTTACATTCATGTTCTATGATACAGGGCGCCAACCCTTGGTTACATTTCCTAGTGATACAGGGCGCCAACCCCTTGTTACATTTCCTAGTGATACAGGGCGCCAACCCCTGGTTACATTCTCTTTCAGTTATACTGGGCGCCAACCCTTGGTTATATTCTCTCTTAGGGATACAGGGTGCCAATCCTTAGTTACATTCCTTTTACGTTTCCTATCGGGAATACATGGCACCATCCCCTGGTTACATTCTATTCCTTAATACAAAGGTAACAAGCCATGATTACATTTTCTTTCAGTAATACCAGGCGCCATCCCCAATTTATGTTCTCTCTCTTTAACACATGGTACTGTCACCTGGTTGCATATCCTCACATAGCTAGTTTATACGACTGTATTTGTCTTCCTTTCAACAAATTAGATAGTTTATAGATTTCTTTAATAACTCACGAAATTTTCCTAGTGCAAAACTAGGGCAAAAAATTTTTGTTCGTTTTGTTCGTCTTTGATGGCTTTGCAGGACCCTACCATGAAGTACAGATTGTGTCATTTAAAGCTTGCGATTTCGGTTCTCATTAGGAGAAAGAAGTTTTTGATCATAAGATAGTTGGAGTTAGTTTTGATAACGCGTCAGCAACTCAGCGTCTCAAGATTCATCTTCTCAATTCCAGATCAGGAAAGAAAGCAATCGAGAATGAGCCATAAACTTTTTTCAAAGAGCATCAAGATACAATCGTAGGTCAACACAAGCGAGCAGGTCAAGAATCAAGATTTGACTCTAGAAGACACATAGATAGGAACTTTGTATCTCTTAGATAACATGCATATGTAGTTCTCTTTTCTTTTTCTTTTGATGTAAGCAGCAAGTGACAATAACAACAACATCAGCAACATCAGTTTTAACTCCAGTGTCCGATAGTCCCAGCTACCAAATTTACCCAGAACTACATGGCATTCTGTCACGACCCCAAACCGGGCCAGGTCATGATGGCGCCTCTCGTGAAGACAAGGCCAGCCGACACCATTCCCAAACTCAGTTTTTTAACAGTTTAATAAGTCTATTTAAGTCATTTATAGGGATAAAACCCCAACAAGTATAGATTTAGTGAAATAAAACAAGTGCGAAAATAAATACAGCCCGACATCGGGGTGTCACTAGTCATGAGCATCTACCAAGGTCTGAATATGACAAGAGTCTAAAAATGTGCTAAATACAGTAATGGAAATGAGACGGAAGGAATCAACACCCGCTACCGGGTCCCGGAATACCTGAATCTGCACACGAGGTGCAGGGAGTAATGTGAGTACTCCAACCCAGTAAGTAATAAGAGTAAATAAAGACTGAGCAGTAGGAAAACAATGAATCCACATTTATGATAAACTCAATCAGCACAACAGGCTTCCAAATCAGAATACGAGTCAATCGTCTCATTTAAAATCCAGCTTTTGGGTAAAATCATTTGAAAAAATGCTTTCCAACAGTTTCAGTAGGGGTTCAATACCATTTATAATAAAATAGATGAAAACCATCATCGGCCCCTCGGGCGAAACATAGTTCGTATACAGCCCCTCGGGCATAACAGAAAATTCACAATCCTTTTCGTAGCTTAAAAACTTCAGTTTAAATGAAAGATTATTTAAAACATTTGTTCAACATTTTCAATAGAGGCTCGGTCTAAAGATGAGTGAAAACAGTAATTAAATCACCATGTTCAATGGAAACTCACTTTAAAGAGGAATGAAAACAGTAAATTCATAACTAGCCCCTCAGGCAAAACATCACTCCTGTACATGTATTATATATATAGCCCCTCGGGCAAGCCTTTTAGTCACTCGTGACTCAACTCTTACCAATCAGCACTCACACTCAGCACTCACACTCATTAGGTATCATATAGTAACCGATGCGGCGTGCAGCCCGATCCATATATATAGTCGACTGCGCTCACTGGGAGTGTGCAGACTCTGGAGGGGCTCCTACAGCCCAAGCGCTATATCGCTGCGGAGTGGAGCCCGATCCATATACATACATACATACATACATACATATATATATATATATATATATATATATATATATATATATATATAT
>NW_017674314.1:31522-72044 GCF_001879085.1 Nicotiana attenuata | reverse complement strand
AATCAGACCCCTCGGTCTATCAGTAAATCAGGGAACTCAGCCCAAACAGTTTTTATATTTTTAAGAAGTAAAGTGATAAAACCAGATTTAAATAATAAATATGTAAAACATGACTGAGGTTATGCTATTAAACAAATAGAGTGAGGAGAAATAGTAAATATGCCCGTAAGGGTCTCAACAGGTCGGCACAAGGCCCCAAACATGGCATACAACCCAAATTATAATATCAATCTCTAAAATATGGAATATCATAAGATTTAAAGTCAAATATGCGACTTAACAGTCGTACGGGACGGACCAAGTCACAATCCCCAACGGTACACGGCTCCACGCTCGTCATCTAACGTGCGTGTCACCGCAAAGTAGCACAACAATGTGAAATCCGGGGTTTCAAACCCTCAGGACAGTATTTTCAATCATTACTTACCTCGATCCGGTCCAAACTCTAGCCCGCGATGCCTTTGCCCTCATGAATCGACCTCCGGATACTCCAAATCTAGCCACAATCAGTACATAACTATTAAAATATGCTAAGAGAACAAAGCCCACTCGAAAATATCCGATTTAACATCAAAATCCCGAAATTGCCAAACCCGGCCCCCGGGCCCACGTCTCGAAATCCGATAAAATTAACATCGATGGGATCCTAATCCTCTCACGAGTTCATACATATCAAGAACATCAAAATCGGAGTTCGTTTGACCCCTCAAATCATCCCTAGAAGGTCTCATAATCTTATGCCCTAACTCCGCCTTTTTCTACTGATTTTCATGAATTAAACACTGATATTTTGTTCCTTAATCACAAATAATCGAGTTTTAGGGTCCAAAATCCTTACCTCAATGAAGAACAATGATTTCCTCTCTTCAAAATCGCCCAAAGCTTCAAAATTTTGTGTTAAAAGTGAGAAACCCTCTGAAAATTGCGAAGGAGGAATTAATATAATCTGACAAGACATTTCCACACCTGCGATCCCATAAGCGCACCAGCGCTTCCGCTTCTGCGGGTTTCACTAACTCCTTCAGATTCCGCATCTGCAACCCAGATACCGCACCTGCAGTGCAGCAGATGCAGTCAAAGTCTTCGCTTCTGCGGCCAGAACCGCTTTTGCGGTCTCCTTTACACACCAGCGGTCCCCAATCCGCAGGTGCGGAAACACCAGAAGCAGCAAAATTTACAACTTCTCAAAACCTCAAACTCTTCCGTCAACCATCCGAAATCACCCCGAGGCCCTAGGGACCTCAACCAAAAGTACAAACATATCCCGTATCCTTATTCAAACTTGTACCAATCTTCAAAACACCTCAAACAACGTCAAAATCACCAAAACTCGTCAAATTCAAGCCTAAGGTTCTAAATTTTTCCGCATTTCGCTTTTGATTAAAAACCCAACCAAATCACGTCCAAATGACCTGAAATTTTGCACACACATCCCAAATGACATAACGAAGCTACTGCAACTTCCGAAATTCCATTCCGACCCCTGTATCAAAATCTCACCTATAAACCGGAAAACGCCAAAAACTAACTTTCGCCAATTCAAGCCTAATTCTACACCGGACATCACAAAAATATTCCGGACACCCTCCTAAGTCCCAAATCACCTAACGAAGCTATCCGAGCCATAAAATCTGCATTTCGTGGTCGTTTACCAATAAGTCAAAACTTGGTCAAACCTTTAAATTTCAAGCTTCAAACTGAGAACTGTTCTTCCAAATTCATTCCGATTACCCTGAAATACAAAACCAACGATTCACATAAGTCATAATACATTACACGAGGCAAGTCACGCCCGAGAACGGGCGAGCAAAGTACAAAAGCTCAAAACGACCGGTCGGGTTGTTACATCCCCCCCCCCCCCACTTAAACATTCGTTCGTCCTCGAACGTGCCCAGAGTTGTTCCAAAAGCCAACCAATCGCCGAATAACCTTATCACGCATATACTCGGGGGTGATCCCACGTCACCCTATCTCATATAGGTCCGATAACACATTGTAACTGAAAATTCACAATCCAATCTAGCCCATGAACCATAGAACCACATTTTCACTTCTGAAATCATCAATACGATCAGAATCTCACATTTGTACTGTGAATAAGTTCGAACAAGCTTTAACAAACCATATCTGTAACCTCAGGTGCAAATTACATGATATATCACCTAACCCAAACACTGATAGCGATAACTTCTAATCACAGCAACGACTCACAACAACCGAATACCGATAGAAAACCTCTTATCAACTAAGGCCTCATTCCAACACGTTCATGCACTGCCAATGATAAATGAAACACGCAATAAACCATAACCATTTCTCAGATCAACCATTCATGAAGCCACTTCCCCTTTGGCAAGGACCATAGCACATTTCTGAGCCAAACCTCGATATTATCCTTCCAGCATGCTGAAATCGAATTAGTTGTACTCATTTCAGATCCCGACGATCTCATCTAATCCAACACCACTACTCTGGTGACATGACACATCAATACAATCTAAAGCCACAACTCGTGCAATCCGTGCACCGATAAACAACAATCTGAATGTACTCCAATCATGAAGACGACTCGAACGAAAGGGTTGTACCACCAACTCACCAGTATCCACCACAACAAAATGTTGAGAACCCATCACACGTCGTAGAAACAGAATACGCGAATCTAACCCGAAGGGTCATACCTCCACATAACTTCTCTACAATGCGCGACCCTATCCAAACACTGGTCCACATAAAACACCTCAAGTCACTATGCTCGAAATCGACAACCACGCGTAATTTGATGTCTGGAACCAAAGCAAATCATCATACCCACGGTGAAGCAAATAACATACACCACACAAGCCCAAACGGACATAACCGATACACCATTCCCCGAGCAACACCCAATCACTCTTCCCGCTCGAATTCCACCATGAAACCCCATAGAACCACACCCTATGTGCCTATAACCAACAAATCATAACGCCTCGCAACACAGAAAGGTAACTCATAGATCTCCCCAGATCACTAATAAGCTCAATAACAATCTAATCAACACATCCCTCACCAATAGCGACTCGAAGTCAACAAAGCCGTCTCGATGCAGAGCACGCATTCAAATAGGTCTACCAATGAACCACACATCAACTCTAGCCACACACAACAAATAAATAACCCTCCGAAGTTCACAATAACTGATTCATGGCGCATTCTATCATCTGACTATTTACCCACATCTTTGCCGTCCACAACCACGAGCTAACCTGTATATGAGAACTCCTAGTCTCCAACTCCATATAGCACACGCATCACCATATCCGATCCCAATTCCACCATCCGAGTATACAACACACCTCAAATACCCAATCATCCATGAGAGGTACTACTATAATTCTTCTGTGCCACCAAGCAAACTCGAATATCAATAGTCGATCCAACAAGAAAGTGCCACAATACTACCGAAGTACCATCAACTTAATCACATTGCCCTTTTTCTGAAACATATACTCTCATCAAATCACCCCAATTAGCAATACCATTTCCTTAATCATCTGAAGATCATTTCCCTAATCATCTGAAGCTCATTTCTCTATTTATCTGAAGCTGCCCGCTGCCTAAGAGTTTTATGACCTTCCTTTCAGAACTGAACCATAACTTTGCACACGCAAATCTCAATCCTCCACAACATACCGCATATACCATACCATCCTAGGATAACATGAGAACTTCATCTCCCTTCTGAGCCACAAACATCTATGTACTCAACTAGTCAAGAACTTCCCATTGATCCCACCTAGAATAAAATCATTACGCATCCCATGCTCTTCACGTAGCAGAAAATATACCTCTCTAGCTGTGGTAGAAACCGTCAAGAACTCTCCTGATTCCTTTTGCACAAAACTAAACCGTCGGGTCTGAATCCTTCGAATTCAACCAAACTACGCAGGCCACTATCACCCAAGAGCATTGCCGTGAAACACTTGTATAACTCATTACCTCGTAAACACCCAAAGAACTAATCATATCCTTACCGTACCGATCTGGCCTACTACCAAGCTATCCCATCTATCCGAGCTCCCTTCTGGTTTACCTTCACTTGATACTCCTTCTTGCTATAACATCACATTTCCTCAACCCAGACTTACCACACGAGACCCAAGCATAATACCACACAGCCTAAGGCTCACAATCCGCTCAATACTCTTTTAAATGTTCCCAAAAGCACCACATTCAAGATACCTACCCTGAAAGAACTTACTGCGAATCCAAAGCCATTACCTTCACCTTCCCGATACTGATATATAGAATCCCATAATTAATAAAGAAAATACCACAAGTCNATATATATATATATATATAATGCTGCGGCGTGTAGCCCGATCCATAAATAAGAAACCCTCATATCCAGGCCCTCGACCTCTCTCAGTCATTGACCTCACTATCAGACCCTCGGTCTATCTCAGTCATTATCCTCACAATCAGACCCTCGGTCTATTTCCGTCATCAACCTCACAATCAGACCCTCGGTCTATCAGTAAATCAGGGAACTTAGCCCAAACATTTTTTCATATTTTTAAGAAGTAAAGTGATAAAACCAGATTTAAACAATAAACAGGTAAAACATGACCGAGGTTATGCTTTTAAACAAATAGAGTGAGGAGAAATAGTAAAAATACCCCTAAGGGTCTCAATAGGTCGGCACAAGGCCCCAAACATGGCATACAACCCAAATTATAATATCAATCTCTAAAATATGGAATATCATAAGATTTCAAATCAAATACGCGACTTAACAGTCGTACGGGACGGACCAAGTCACAATCCCCAACGGTGCACGACTCCACGCTCGTCATCTAACGTGCGTGTCACCCCAAAATAGCACAACGATGTGAAATCCGGGGTTTCTAACCCTCAGGACAGTATTTACAATCATTACTTACCTCGATCCGGTCCAAACTCTAGCCCGCGATGCCTTTGCCCTCACGAATTGACCTCCGGATGCTCCAAATGCAGCCACAATCAGTACATAACTATTAAAATATGCTAAGGGAACAAAGCCCACTCGAAAATATCCGATTTAACATCAAAATCCCGAAATTGCTCAAACCCATACCCCGGGCCCACGTCTCAAAATCTGATAAAATTAATATCAATGGGATCCTCATCCTCTCACGAGTTCATACATATCAAGAACATCAAAATCGGAGTTCGTTTGACCCCTCAAATCATCCCTAGAAGGTCTCATAATCTTAAGCCCTAACTCCACTATTTTCTACTGATTTTCATGAATTAAACACTTATATTTTGTTCCTTAATCACAAATAATCGAGTTTTAGGGTCCAAAATCCTTACCTTAACGAAGAACAATGATTTCCTCTCTTCAAAATCGCCAAAAGCTTCAAAATTTTGTGTTAAAAGTGAGAAACCCTCTGAAAATCGCGAAGGAGGAATTAATATAATCTGACCAGACATTTCCACACCTGCGATCCCATGAGCGCTTGCGCTTCCGCTTCTGCGGGTTTCACTAACTCCTTCAGATTCCGCATCTGCGACCCAGGTACCGCACCTGCGGTCCCGCAGATGCGGTCAAAGTCTTTGCTTCTGCAGCCAGAACCGCTTTTGCGGTCTCCTTTACGCACCAGCGGCATCTCACCTGCGGTCCCCAATCCGCAGGTGTGGAAACACCAGAAGCAACAAAATTTACAACTTCTCAAAACCTCAAACTCTTCCGTCTACCATCCAAAATCACCCCGAGGCCTCCGGGACCTCAACCAAAAGTACAAACATATCCCATAACCTTATTCAAACTTGTACCAATCCTCAAAACACCTCAAACAACGTCAAAATCACCAAAACTCATCGAATTCAAGCCTAAGGTTCTAAATTCTTCCGCATTCCGCTTTTGATAAAAAATCCAACCAAATCACGTTCAAATGGCCTAAAATTTTGCACACACATCCCAAATGACATAACGAAGCTACTGCAACTTCCGGATCCATTCCGACCCCTGTATCAAAATCTCACCTATAAACCGGAAAACGCCAAAAACTAACTTTCGCCAATTCAAGCCTAATTCTACACCGGACATCACAAAAATATTCCGGACACCCTCCTAAGTCCCAAATCACCTAACGAAGCTATCCGAACCATAAAATTTGCATTCCAAGGTCGTTTACCAATAAGTCAAAACTTGGTCAAACCTTTAAATTTCAAGCTTCAAACTGAGAACTGTTCTTCCAAATTCATTCCGATTACCCTGAAAATCAAAACCAACGATTCACATAAGTCATAATTCATTACACGAGGCATGTCATGCCCGATAACTGGCGAGCAAATTACAAAAGCTCAAAACGACCGGTCAGGTCGTTACACATTCACTATCTTTGCACGAAAATTCTTCATGTTCTCGAGCAAAGATGGGCAGCTGTAAATGCCTAATTTTTGTTTGTTCTTTTACCTTATATTTTAAATAATTGTTATGTGTGTAGTTATAAGTTTTTGAATTAGATTATAGTTAAATAGTTTGATAAGGTGTTAAGGGATTGGGTTTGATGCTTTATTTCGCCGAATTGGGCAAAAACTAGCACACAAATTCGAGCCCAGGACCAAGTCCAAGCCATGTGGTCTGGGAGACACTCGAAACGTCGTCGTTTTGATAAATAAAGCAAGATCAAATCTCAGCCTTTCATCTCTCCCTCATCCAACGACCATCATTTGATCTTTCTTCTAGGTATTTAAGACCTAGAGAGGCCAAAATTTTGCCCTATTTTCCCCTTAATTATTTTCTTTCTTCCTCTCTCTTTACTTTTTCCTCACTCAGCCGCCTGCCGCCTTGCTCCGTCACTGAAAATCGCCCACCGATGGTGGCCAGCCTCCAACCACCCCCTAAATTATATCAATCTTGTCCTTTCTTCTTCCTCTACCCATATTCAAACCCCAAATCCCCGAAATCACCCTCAATCTCACCAAATCTACCCCTAAACCTAGAAGCCCTACCCACCGACATTTGATATCCGGTGAGATCTAACCTTCTACACCCTACAAACCTACATAAACGTGTAGATCTTAAGGAGATCTGCACTTTCTCATATATTTACCCTGAAACTCCGCACCATCACAGGACATCCACCCTCACCGCCGACTTGCCGCCTCACTGCCACTGCCACTGCCACTGCCTCCCATTTCTCTCTTCACACTGGCCTCAAGCGAGGTTTATTGTTGATTTCACCGAAATCAGTCTCCAGTTTACCGGAGTTTATGATTTCGATGAAAATCAATAATGGAAGCTCGTTCGAGTCCTAGAATTGCCATCAAAGCCGAGTCGTACCACTACCTTGGATGTACGAATTGCCGGTATACCGTAATTTCATTACCCCTCCCTAATTTTATTTTTGTAATTGTATTTAGTTTGTAGTTATGGTCTAAATTATGTTTCTGTTCGTTTTTTATTCATATGTGGTCATAATTCTAATTTTATTTTTAGTTAGTGATCAACTGTCCAATGTTGTTTTAATTGGTAAAATCTATTTTTTTGGTTTATGCATTTGTCCGAATCGGTGTTGTTAATCCATGATTAGTGATTCATATTAATTTCATTGACAATCATCGATGTTTGTCATTGTTTAATATTTTCAAATCATGTATTAGTTACTCGTTTAGTTTGTCATTACTTTTTTGGTTTAGTCGATTAGTTTTGTTAATCACCTCACTGTTATTATGTTTTTGCTTTCTGTTAGTTGTTGTGTCTCATTTTTCATGTTTGATTTTTCTGATTTTATTTTTATTTAAGGTAGTGAGTTTCATTAATGTCTTCACTGATCAATGCATTATTTTGTTTATTTGAGTCATCAGGTTATAAATTCTCTTGGTTAATTATTAGTTAAAATATATTTAGTCTAGTTACTACATAGCATGATGTTTGTTTTGTTCATTAATAAGTAAGTGCTAGTTACTTATTTGTTGTTTGGTTTCAAACTAGGTTTGGTACTGATTTAGTTAAAATCTGAAGTTTAGATGGGTTTGATCATGATATAGGGTGCTAGTAACCTACTTTTTACTAATAGGGTGGCTGAAAATATATTTTTTCTCCATACTTCTGCCACAACAAGTTTTCAGGTTGTTCTTTCACCTTTTGGACAACCTTTAAATAGTGTTTAGCATACAAAGTTAGTCCTTTTTGTACAGACTTTTGATGAACCAAAATCTGTCCAAAAAGTAAATTTCTTTGCCTACTTAAGGGATGCCCTTTCCTCACGTTTTGCACACACACTCTATCACACATTTGCTGGACTTTTTTACACACTAAAACACAAGTTTGAAAGTAAAAGAGGGCATCTAAACGTCAAAGAGTGAGCTGACAATTCTGCGCTTTGTGAGTGTCTTTTAGAATGCAAAAACTTTAAGAAAAATAGAATGATCCCTTAGGCAATTTGTGAAGTTGATAGCTACTAGTTTCAAGCATCCTTGTTGAGTTTTCTGGGTTGTCTAAACACTTGAGTTGCTGCTTTTTCTTGTGACGACCCGACCCGTCGTCTCATGTATTACCGCCCCGTTTTCCCCATTTATTGCTTCTTCATGTTTCATTATCGGCATTTGGTAAGTTAGAGTCGAATCGGTTTGGTTTTGGTAGAAAATGAGATATTTAGTCTCTTTAAAGAAGGCTTGTAATGGAAAAGTCAACCGGATGTTGACTATTGAGTTAGAGGGCTCGGATATGAATTCCGATAATTTGGTTAGCTTCGGGGGATGATTTGTGACTTAGGAGTGTAATCAAAAGTGATTTTGGAGGTCCGGAGTAGAATTAGGCTTGAATTGGCGAAGTTAGTATTTTAGCGAATTCCGGTTGATAGGTGAGATTTTGATCCGAGGGTCGGAATGGAATCCGAGAGTTGCAGTAGCTTCGTTAGGTGATTTGGGATGTGTGTGCAAAATTTCAGGTCATTCGGAGGTGATTTGGTTGGATTTTTGATCGAATGCGTATTTCGGAAGTTTTTGAAAAACTTAGGCTTGAATTCGATGAGAAATGATGGTTTTAGTGTTGTTAGAGGTGTTTTGATGATTGGAGCAAGTTTGAATAAGGTATTGGATCATGTTTGTATTTTTAGTTGAGGTCCGGAGGGCCTCGGGGTGATTTCGGATGGCTAATGGGACGAAATTTGGAGTTTAAGGACTGCTGAGTGGTCTGGTATCTGGTATTTTCGCTTCTGCGGAAATGGACCGCAGAAGCGGTTCTGCAGAAGCGTATGAGGAGTCGCAGAAGCGAGGTTAGGCATTTTGGAGATTTCCGCAGGAGCGGACTACTTCCCGCATAAGCGACTTCCGCAGAAGCGGTTAGCGACCGCAAAAGCGGCCAAGACAATAAGTGAGATTCCGCAGAAGCGGAAAATGACCGCAGATGCGGTTGTTGCAGAAGCGACAAAGGACCGCAGAAGCGGAAACAACTTATCAGAAGTGGGTTTTAATCCCTTCGCGAAATTTTACAGAAACACATTTTTAACTTCGGACTTGGGGTGTTCTTGAGCGATTTTGAAGAGGAAATTCAAGGACTTCGATCAGGTAAGCATTCTCGGACTTAGAACACAATTTTATCATGCGAATACATGAAATCACACTGAAAACTCAAGGAATTAAGGTCAAAAATGGTAGTTTAGGGCTTGAAACCTAAGAGAACAAAAATGGGAATTTGAGGGGTCATTTGGACTCCGATTTTGGTGTTCTTTATATGCATGGACTCGTGGCGAGATAAGGAATCCGGTGATGTGAATTTTATAATTTTTTGAGAAGTGGGCCCGGGGCTCGGGTTTTGCCAACTTCGTGATTTTCGATATTTTTCGAGTCTTTTCGATTGGGTTATATTCCCTTAGCATATTGTGACGTATTCGTTGTGGTTTTGGTCAGATTCGACGCACTAAGAGGTGAATTCGAAAGGCAGGGGCATAGCAAGCTAGGACCTTGGCCGGCTTGAGGTTTGTAATAAATGTAAATGCTGTGTTGAGGGTTTGAAACCCCAAATTTGCATAACGTAGTGCTATGTGAGGTGACTTGCACGCAGGATAACGGGCGTGGGGTAGAGCACCGTCAGGGATTGCGACTCGGTCCGTCCCGCTTAATAAAATTGATACCTATTTAATTGTAGATTTGTAATATCCTTATAAAAATGGATTAATTGTCATAACTGGGCTTCGTGCCAACTACTCGAATTCTTCAGGGATTATTTTAATGGTTTCTTACCATATTTATAAATATTAAACTCAGTCCTGGTATTTAATATTGTGTTTGAAATCTCAGTCATTTTCTTAAATTAGAAATTAAGTTAATATTTTTAAATGAAGTTTGTGTTGAATATTTTTATACTATTGTGTGATTTTTGGACTGAGTATGGGATCGGGCTGCACGCCGCAGCAGTATTATATTGATATTGATATGAGGCTTAGGGCCTAATGGATGCCACGAGATGGCTTGATATTGCGCTTGGGCCGTAAGGGGCCCCTCCCGGAGTCTGCACACCCCCAGTGAGCGCCGTCGACGTTAAATAAATGGAGCGGGCCGCACGGCCGCAGCAGGGTACTGGAGGTACCGGTTTATGTGTTGCATTGCATATTTAATTGTTATTTATTTCTTCATCTATTGTGATGTTTATTCTAACTGTATTGTTGTTTAATGGTATTTTTAGCTTTACTTTGTGTTTATTTAGGATTTCTTATCCTCAGACCTTATTTATATTTATTACTTTCTGAGTTGGAAGTACTCACAATACTCCCTGCACCTTGTGTGCAGATCCAGGTACACCAAAGGGTGAGTGAGGGCTTGTTAGCTAAGCAGCAATTATCTGGGAGTGTCGAGGTAGCTGCATGGCGTTCGCAACCTTGATCTCTCCCTTCTATCTTTTATTATTTTATTCGTATTATTTTCCTAGTCGGACTTGTAATAGGTGAATAATCTGCTTCTAGAGGCTCATGTTCGTGACACCAGATTTTGTAGGCTATTTAGTATTTTATTTTGGGATTTTCAAATGTTAGAGATTATATCAGAATTTTCGCACTAAATTGGTATTATAGTAGTGAACATTTATTTATTTATTTAGATTATTTGGCTAAGGTTGCGTAAATGGTCGGGCTTGCCTAGCAATGTGTTGGGCGCCAAGTTTGGGTCGTGACATTTCTACTGTCTTTGCTGCTGAATTTTGTTGTTGCACTGCTATATTTTATTATTCTACAAATCAGGTAACTTTCAAATTCTCATATTGCAGATTTTTGATGATAATAAGAAAGATTTGATCCCGTTTTGGCTGATGAAACATGTTAGATCTGATTTCATTTCAAGATGAATGTTATATTAGTGCTATCATCATGAAAATCTGTTAGAAATTAGCTAAATTATCAGTTCATCTCTATATATGTGATTGAAACTGCATTCTGCTAAGTCTTTTAGTTGAGGAGAAGAAATGTTTTGTTGCAGGAACATCTGCATATGCATATGTAAGAACTGTTTTGGTTTCTTTTGCATTTACTCTATTTTTTACTTTTATTCCTTAAGTTGGCCTTTTATTGTTAGAAACGTAACTGAATAATATTTTTTTTGTGGTGGAGTTGATCGAAATTGTGGAATAGCATATGGTGAGTGTGCTGGTGAGAGTTTGGGTTAATGGAGAAAAATAGTGAAATTGGCTATTAGAGATGCGTAAGTTTAATGATTTTTTAGTTCTTGTTTATGTTAGCATTAGATGATGTGGTAATACTTAATAGAGGTTGATTTTTGAAAATATTAAAAGGGAAGTTGGATTTGAGTAAATAGGCTACATAAATTTGTGCGTAACTAGTCTTGTTGGGCTGTATTAGCAAACTGGAACTACATATTATTTGGGCCGAATGAACTCAAATTCGCCAGGCCCATGAACACAATAGTTCAGCTAGCATATTCTTGGGGCATTTGCATCTATACTCGTTTTTTGGGTCACGTTTTAACTTGTGCCGGCTTTGTAAAAAAAATTACAAACGTACCCACTTTTTCGCGTAACCTTATCATACGGGCTGACGTAGTAAAGGCAATCACACAAAACTTCAGCATTCTAGTAGACGGGCCTGAAGTAGCAAGTGTGCTGAACCAAGTGTGCTGAAGTTTTTGTTTGTAATTGCTGAACTTAAGCATAGTAGCTGAAGTTTTGTTCTCTATTTGCTGAAGTTTTTGCTGAACTTAAGCATAGTAGCTGAAGTTTTGTGCTCTATTTGCTGAAATTTTTGTTTGTAATTGCTGAACTTAAGCATAGTAGCTGAAGTTTTGTTCTCTATTTGTTGAAGTTTTTATTTGTAATTGCTGAACTTAAGCATAGTAGCTGAAATTTTGTTCTCTATTTGCTGAAGTTTTTGTTTGTAATTGCACTAAATAAGTTGAAGTTTATTTGTCCTGGATCCATTAGTTTTGTCATTAAGCTTTTTCAAAAACTTCAACAGAAGATGCTGAAGTTATTTAGTCCATTTATAAAAACTTCAGCACTAAATAAGCTGAAGTTTTTTTTGTCCTGGATAAGCTTTTTCAAAAACTTCAGCAGAAGATGCTGAAGTTATTTAGTTCATTTGTAAAAACTTCAGCACTAAATAAGCTGAAATTTTTTTGTCCTGAATTCATTAGTTTTGTCATAAAGCTTGTTCAAAAACATCAGCAGAAGATGCTGAAGTTATTTAGTTCCTTGTAAAAACTTCAGCACTAAATAAGCTGAAGTTCTTTTGTCTTGGATTCATTAGTTTTATTATAATCAGACTACAATAAAATAATCAGATTGCCAAAAGTATCTAAATCATAAAACTTCAGAAACAAATAAACGTGAAAAGAACAAAATTATCATGAAAAGAATCACTAAGTGTGACCTTAAACTTTCGGTACGTGGAAATATTCACAAATTATTGTCTATTAACTTACGTAATTATTTATAATTTATTTTTAAATAATCTGATAAACATACTTATGGCAATCATCCCATGAACTGAAGTTTCATAGCAGCACCAACAGCAGCAGAAGAAAGAAGAAGAAGAAGAAAACGAAGGAGGAGAAGAGGAGGAGAAAGGGGGCTGAAATTGTTTAAAAAGTGGGTACAAGTTAAAACTTTTAAAAAAAATAGGTATAGGTTAAATGGGGGCAACCAAATAGGGCGCCCCGTGCAATTTTTACCATATTCATTGTAAATATTTTCTGCTAGGCCCATTTCGTGATAACCCTGCTAGCAGGCCCATTTTTTTTAAAATTATCTCAGCAGTCCCAATGTAAATAAAGGTTTTAAGTTGATCCATTTTCTTTGAAATAATAGTTGGCCTAATGCCAATTAATAAGCTGAGGCCCATATCTTCTTTTAAAAAGTAGCTGGTCCACTTTCAACTATAATAAAGCAACCTTTTTTTTAGATTGATAAGTTGACCCAACTTTTATATTTTTATTTTTAGTCAATTAATCTCAATAAAAATTAGATTTTTATTGAAATAACTTTACAACTTAATCGCCTAGTAATTAATTTAAACGCTAGGCAAATAGTAGGCGTGCTTCAACTTCACAGAATCGCTTGCGTAGCGTGATTTTTAACATTCAATAAATTAATTCAATAATTTCATACCATATCCATTAGTTTTAGTTATTTTTTTAATTAATCCTTTGCTAAAATTGCGGATTCACTTGCGTTGTGCGATAGTTGACATTCAATAAACTTCAAAACTAATTTTCTCAAATGTAGTTAATTAACTTACTAATAATCCTTTTCATGAATGCGGATTCGCTTGCGTAGAACTGTTATGACAAAATTAATAAATTATGTCTCGATCACGCATTCACTTGCGTAGAGTGGTTACAACATCTTATTTTATTCA
The DNA here is from genome assembly GCF_001879085.1 of Nicotiana attenuata. Classification (NCBI taxonomy): domain Eukaryota; kingdom Viridiplantae; phylum Streptophyta; class Magnoliopsida; order Solanales; family Solanaceae; genus Nicotiana; species Nicotiana attenuata. The sequence goes on along the minus strand of NW_017674314.1, from coordinate 58,212 downwards.
TAACATCTTTTAATAATTAAGCAATGAAAGAGGATATAGGCAAAACATGAAAACCAATAAAACACAATTTGTCCAAAATTAATTCAAGCCATTTTTAGTCAATAAAAGTGATCATGCTAGAACCACGGGACTCGGGAAATGCCTTATACCTTCTCCCCGGTCAACAGAATTCCTTACCCGGACTTTATTTTTGCAGACCAAATAATAGTAGAGTCAAACCTTCCTTTGACTAGGGATTCAAATAAAAGGTGATTTGGAACACCAAAAAATCAATTCCAGTGAAGATTCTGTAAATAAAATAATCCCCGCTCAAGTTTGTCAGTTTAATTGCAAAAACTCTTTAACCTACAATTTGTAACATATATATCTTTTTGGAATAAAAAGAGGTGTGGCACCATTTATTAAGTTTTGACTTTAAGCCACTAATTTGCATAAAAACTAATATCTAATCTCTGTCAAATCTACTGAAGCTTGAAGACCTATTGTTCTATCAAGCATTAATAAAAACTTGTAAAATGTGATCACAAGAGGGTACTTTGGGATGCCTTGAAAGAGTGTGGTATATCTGTCGTCCCATCAATATCATCAATTTCAACCAAATTCCTTTATGGTGAGAGGCTTCCATCACTATCAAAGCTCATGAAGGTAGCACGTTTTTGGCTTAACAGCTAAAGTGGTTAGTCAAGTGTGAGTGCAAAGGAAATGCAAGAAATGACTGGACAATTGATAGTTATCACGATCAGGAATTCCCACCTTCGGAACTGTGATGGCGCATAAAATTTCACTCGCTAGACAAGCCAACGTTAGTGTAAATCATTTTCCATTTTAAACATTTCAAGTAATTAAACCTATTTAAACCGAAATAAAGCTAAACTGATGTGCGAAAAGGTAAAACAGCCAAAAATGTCTAAGTACAATAATGGATATGGAGTCACAAGTGCACGAACTACTAGAAGTTCTACAAATAGAGTTTGAAATAAATACAACTATTTTGAACGAAATGTACAGTAAATAGAGAAAGAGGAAGGGGACTTCAAGGTCTGCGGACGTCAGCAGATCTACCTTGAGTATCCAAATATGCCAATCCGAGCTGATGAACCTCATGTATGTCACGACCCTAAAACCGACCCGGTCGTGATGGCGCCTATCGTGAAACTAGGATAGCCGACACAACTCCCGAATTCAACCCTTTAATCAATAACAATAATTTTTAAGCCTTTAATTAATCAGATATCTCATTATGTAAGTCTAAATGAACAGTGCGGAATAAATACACCAGTCCGACATCGGGGTGTTACAAGTCACGAGCATCTACTAAGGTCTGAATACAACTAAGAGTCTAAATTTGTACTAAATACTGTCTAAGGAAGACAAGAGGGAGAAAAGCAGTGCTGCGAACGTCGGACAACTACCTTGCTAACTCCAATGACTCTGCCACTGAGCAATCAATATCTACTACCGGGTTCAGAAATACTTGAATATGCACACAAGGTGCATGGAGTAATGTGAGTACGCCAACTCAGTAAGTAATAAAAGTAAATGAAAGCTGAGCAGTAAGAAAACACGTAAGCCACGTCATAACGCTACAGCAAATACAGTACATTTCCAAATCAGTACAGAAATTATTTATTTCATAAATCAAACTCAGTTTCAGTAAAAAAGCCTTTGTTTTTTAAAAACATCTTCCAATAGTTTCAAACGAGTGATAAAAACAGTGAGTAAAAATGGTAGAAACGTAAACAGCCTCTCGGGCAAAACATGTACCATAAATCGCCCCTTGGACACAATAACAACAGAACTAGCCCCTCGGGCTACCTCATAATCACTCGTAATCAGCCCCTTGGGCATAACATAAATCAAGAACCGCCCTCGGGCAAAAATATGAAACAACAACAAACCCTCGGGCTACATCATATCACTCACACTGGGTACCCGCGCTCACTGGGGGTGTACAGACTCCGGGAGGGGCCCCTTACGACCCAAGCGCAATAACAAGCCATCTTGTGGCATAATCAAACAGGCTCTCGGCCTTATATCAATGACAAGACACCTCGTGGCATAATAAATCAGGCCCTCGGCCTTTCATATATCACAAATCAGTACCACATGCTGTAGCGCACAGCCCAATCCCATGATATCCTCATAACACAAACCCTCAGCCTCACCCAGTCAGATCTCACTCAAGCCCCTCGGGCTGACAGTAAAACAAGTACTCGGCTCAAAATCATTTATAAAATCAGAAGGAGTGAAAAACCGAGTTAAGAAAACAGTAAGAACATAGCATGACTGAGTGTAAATATTAAACCAAAACAGTGAGGAAAAACAGTAGTAAAATCCCCTAAGGGTCCAAACAATCGGCACAAGGCCCAGACACGGCATTTAGCCCCAAACACAATAATATTTTCCAAAATATAACAATATCAAATAGTTTTCAAGTAAAATACGCGACATAATAGTCGTACGGGATGGACCAAGTCACAATCCCCAACGGTGCACGACCCCGCGCTCGTCATCTAGCGTGTGCGTCACCTCAAGGTAGCACAACGATGTGGAATCCGGGGTTTCATACCCCCAGGATAGTATTTACAATCACTACTTACCTCAATCCGGTCCAAACTCCAGCTCGCGATGTCTTTGCCTCTCGACTCGGCTTCCGGATGCTCCAAATCTAGCCAAAACCGGAACCATACCATCAAAATATGCTAAGGGAACAAAGCCCACTCGAAAATAACCAATTTACATCAAGAATCCCGAAATTGACCAAACCTGACCCTCGGGCCCACGTCTCGGATTTCGATAAAATTTACAAAACTGGAATCCTTACACTCTCACGAGTTCATACATATCAAATACATCAAAATCCGACCACAAATGACCCCTCAAATCCCTAGATTTAGGTCTCCAATTTCCAAGCCCTAACTTCCAATTTGCTACTGATTTTCCCATATAATTCAAGCTTACAACCTTAAAAATCATCATAAAAACGAGTTTAGGGACCAAGGACCTTACCGCTAAGAAACCTTCTTGAATTCCCCCTTCAATTAGCTCTCCAAAGCTTTCTCCCGAATGAAATATGGTGAAAAACCACTCAAAATCGTGAAGAACCAAATTTATATATCCTGCCCCAGCTAAACCGCTTCCGGGGTTCAAAATCCCTCACCTGCGGACTCGCACCTGCGGTCCCAGGTGTGCTTCTGCGCAAATCACTTAAGCGCCCCACACCGCACCTGCGATTAAATTCCCGCACCTGCGCTATCGCAGGTGCGCTCTATCTTCCGCATCTGCGGTTCCAGCGCCTCTTGCCCACTTCCGCATCTGCGACCCTAATTGCGTTTATGTGGGCCCGCACCTGCGGTCCCCAAGCCACAGGTGTGGTTATGACAGCAATAGAAAAAAACTTCAGCTGCCAAACCCAACTCGAAATCTTCCATCAACCATCCGAAATCACCCCGAGACCCCCGGGACCTCAACCAAAAGCACAAACAAGACATATACCACTATCCACACTTATACTAATCTTCAAAACACCTCAAACAACATCGAATCAACCAAATCACATCGGATTCAAACCTAAGGTTCCAAAAACTTCCGAATTTCACTTTTGTTCAAAAAGTCTACCAAACCTCGTCCGAATGACCTGAAATTTTGCACACACGTCACATTTGAGACAATGAACCTACTGCAACTTTCAGAATTCCATTCCGACCCCTATATCAAAATCTCACCTATCAACCGGAAAACGCCAAAATTTCAATTTCGCCAATTCAAGCCTAAACCTTCAACGGACCTCCAAAATACATTCCGATCACACTCCTAAGTCCCAAATCACCTAACGGAGCTAACCAAATAATAAAAATTCCAACCCGAGATCATATGCTAACTAGTCAAAACTTGGTCAAACCTTTCAAATTTTAAGTTTCAAACTGAGAACTGTCCTTCCAAAACCATTCTGATTACCCTGAAAATCTAAACCGATGATTTACACATGTCATAATACATCACACGGGGCTAGTCATGCCCGAGAACTGGCGAGCAAGTGCAAAAGCTCAAAACGACCGGTCGGGTCGTTACAACGTACAGTTGGGACCAGTACCAAAATCTGCACACGAAGTGCAGAGTGTAGTGTGAGTACAACCGACCCAATGTTGTCACGACCCAATTTCACTTCCGGTCGTGATGGCGCCCAACACCGTTTTCAGGCAAGCCAATGCGGAAATATTAATAAGTGCTAGTTTTACTTTTCCCAAAACGGTTACCACAATCTCTAAGTTTGAATTTAAAACAAGCGATAATTAGCATCGTGCCAAAATAGTTACACAATCCCAGAAAAAATAATAGTCCACTAATGTGTGTGCCAAGACCTGGCGTCACAAGTATGTGGGCATCTAGTAGAATATACAAAAGAATAAATCTATCCTACTGTTTGAAATAGAATAGACAGCCAAAAGTAAAGAGAGACTCCATTGTGCTGTTGAACGGCATAGGAGGGGAGCAGCTCATCGTGGAACCTCGGGCAACGATCGAGAGTATGCACCAGACTGGTAACCAGATGTACCTGCCTCAGATCCTGTACAATTAAGTACAGAAGCGTAGTATGATTACATAAACAATATGTACCCAGTAAGTATCCTATCTAATCTCGAAGAAGTAGAGACGAGAGGTCGACTTGACACTTACTAGGGTCAAATAATATGAGAAAGTGTTATACTAAGCATGGATAGCACACATAACTAATAATTTATAGCAAGAAGTAACAGGTCCTTTCCAAGATAATGTCACAGCTAGCCATTTACATTTCAGGGCATACAACAAAGTTCAGTCCATAGAAATATACCGAGCAAGAAGCAGGCGCAAGTAGTGCCGAGGTCGTACGGCCCGATCCAACATAAAAATAGAGTGTGCACTACCGGAGGGTCGAACGGTGCGAACCATAGATGCATCTATTACCCCGCTCGCGAATTATACATGCGACGCGGTCAAATCTAATTAAACACAACAAACAGGCGGACAAGAATATACCGGGGGAGGAGTTACTCACAGAGATGTCAACTTCTCTTTAAAAGGTCAAGAAAGTGATGTTTCTCTTATTAATTTCGTTTACCACATTCAACATGATTTAAGCAATCCAAATTAACCATAAAGTCACAAGAATATCACATACAATATCCTTTTGGGTCCTAGACTACCCGGACTAAAGCATGATAGTGGCTACGCATGGACTCTCGTCACCTAGTGCGTACGTAGCCCCCGCATTTAGTGGAAAATTATTCAATTATATCACCTATGGGGACAATTCCCTCTTACAAGGTTAGATAGAAGACTCACCTCGCTCCAAAGTGTACTTCCAATACCAGGAACGTGCTCAAACCCTCAATTTGGAGCCGAACGATCCGAAACTAATTAAACGAGGTAGGAACTAGTCAATACAAGCTCAAGAGTTCGCATTTTAACTACTAAAGTAATTTCCCAACCTTAAACATAAGTTTCCTAAAATCTAACCCCGGGCCCACTTGCCCGAATTTCGATATTTTTCGAAGGAAGTTGTTCTCTACAATCCAAGGATCAATAATATATGTTTTCTACTTCATTCCATAACAAATTTCGTGGTAAAATCTAATTTTTATCAAAACCCTAGGTTTTGCTCTAATCCCATGATTTTCCTTAATCTTTGTGTGTTAGTCTACTCGAGGTTCAAGTATTAAACTAGAAATAAATAGGATGAACTTACCTCAAGATGCTAGGTGAAAGTCTTCTCTCAAGAGCTCCAAAATCGCCCAACAAATGAGTGAAAAAGAGCAAAAATGGCCTAGAGCCCGTAATAAATGAAGGTCACTACTTCAGTAATTTCCGCATCTGCGGTCCTAGGCCGCACCTGCGCCCACCACATCTGCGGATTGGTGTCCGCTTCTACGGAATTTCAACTGGGCCGCTGGGCCGCTTCTGCGGCTTTGGGCTTGGCCTGGCTTGGCCGCATCTACGAGAGTATGGCTGCTTCTGCGATCTCGCACCTGCGGTTGGACAACCGCAAGTGCGGTTATGACAGAAGACTGGAGCTTCAGCTCCTTTCCAAATTTTCCAACTTCACTCGAGCCTCGTCCGATTGACGCTCGGGGCCCCTGGGTCCCGCCCGAGCATACCGACAAGTTTGAAATCATAAAACGGACTCGCTCGAACCCTCGGATCGCCCGAAACAACGCTAAATCTAAGATCACCCCTTAAAACCAATTGAATCAAACTTATGAACTTCAAGTTCCTCCATTTACTTCTAACGCGCCGAAACATACTTATACAACTCGGATTGACACCAACTTTGCGGGCAAGTCTTAAATGTTATATTGGACCTGTACCGGGCTCCGGAACCAACATACGGGCCCGATACCAACATGATTAAGAATTATTTAATTTCATTGAATCCTTAGAATTTCAGTTTAACAATTTCTAACAAAAATTCATTACTCGGGCTAGGGACCTCGGAATTCGATTCCGGGCATACGCCCAGGTCCCATATTTCCCTACAGAGCCTCCAGGACCGTCAAAACACGAGTCCGGGTCCGTTTACTAAAAATGTTGACCAAGGTCAAACTTAGCCTTTTAAGAAAATCTTAGGGAATCAAGTGTGCCTATTTCAACCCAAACTCTTCCAAATCCCGAACCAACCATCCCCGCAACCATAAATTAGTTAGAGCAAGCGCGGGAAGTCTTATTTAAAGGGGACGGGGTTCTAAAAAGGAAAATGACCAGTCGGGTCGTTACAAATGTACTCCGAAGACTCGAGCCTAACCTCGACGAGGTAGTTACGAAGCTATGACAGGACACTCACGTAATTAAACCTGTACAAACGAAGATATATGTGCAACATAACAACAAATAGAGATTAAATACGTACGATTGGGAGGATACATGCGAAGGGGAACAAGATACGATAGCTACAACAGGAACGACAACCTAAGACAGTCAAATAAATCATCAACCAATGAAAACGGATAGACATAATGAATAATGACGGCACGATATTACCCATCATGCTTTTACTCTCAACCTCACCATGACAAAATAATAATGGTATGGCATCACCCTTCGTGCTTTTACTCTCAACCTCTTCATGAAATGATAAATACGGCACGACATCACCCTTCGTGCTTTTACTCTCCTCCTCATTATCTATCAATCAATAAATGAAGCAATAAACGACACGGCATCAGCCTTCATGCTTAACACTCTCCCTTACCATGTAGTAATGAATATAAAAATTTAAGAGATATATAATACAAGAATAAACCTTATGTTGATAATGGTTCCAAGATGCCAAACGTCAACTTCCAAAATATACTCAACCATCACAATTAATTCACAAATGCGGAATGAACGATCAAGTAAGTAATAAACTACTCTAAGCATGGATATCGTATTTAATGAAGGCAATAAATTACAAGGAAACAAGTCTCACCCGCATGCCTTAACCCAACAACAACGCATAAGTACTCGTCACCTCACATATAAGTTGTACCCAAGCATTTAAACATGTAGCAAATAGGCAACCAAATCCTAATCCCTCAGTTCAAGGTTAACCACGACACTTACCTCACTCCACAGTCAACTCAGAGCTTTACTGGGGCCTTTCCTCTAGAATCCGCCTCCAAAGCAATCGTATCTAACCACAATCGACTAGATAACGTCAAATAATTCTAAGGGAATTAATTATAGTACATAAAGTTAGGATTTTTATACTTTTCCCCTAAAGTTAAAAAAAGTCAACCCCGAGCCCGCTTGGTCAAAACCCGTGATTCGGACCAAAACCCATTCACCCCCGAGCTCGATTATGTAATTAGTTTCAAAATCTGACCACAAGTTGAGGTCTAAATCCTGAATTTGGAAAAAAAAACCCAATTCTTCCCAAATCCCTAGTTTTCTACTATGGAAGAACAAAGATTAAGGCCAGAAATCAATGGGTGATGTTAGAAATGGAAGAAAATGGGTTAAAGTATACTAACCTATGAATTGGTGTTGAAATTTCTCCTCCAAATCGCCTCTAGGCCGAGCTCTAATGGAAAGATTATGAAAAATGGTTGAAATCCTTGAAACTTCTTAAATCACTAGCGGCAGGCCTTCTTCGCGTTCGTGAAGGGCCTGCCGTGTTCGCGATGCACAATGGCCAAATTGTCCTTCACGTTCGCGATGGTCTCTCCCCTCTGACCATCGCATTCGCGACCCTGTGGCCCCGTTCGCGAAGAACATAAGCCCAACCTTCCCAGAGCACCACAAACCTATGCGTTCGTGTGTGGGTGGTCGCGTTCGTGAATGTTAAACCCCCCCCCCCCCCCAAGCCTTAGCGTTGGCGACCTATTCCCCGCGTTAGCGTAGGGTAAATCCCCTCCCAACCCTAGTTTTCTCTTCGCGATCGCGGGAGTAGCTTCGCGATCGCGAAGAATAAATCATCAAGTGACAGCAGAAGCCAAAAAAAAACCAAAAATTTTCTAAGTTCAAATCATCCGTAGCCTACCCGAAACTCACCCGAACCCTCGGGGCTCCAAACCAAACATGTACACAAGTCCAAAAATATTATAAGAACTCACTCGCGCGACCAAAATACCAAAATAACACCTAGAACTACGAATCGGGCACCAAAATGAATGAAATTTTCAATAAAACTTAAGAACTTCCATTTTAACAATCGGAGGTCCAAATCACGTCAATTCAACTCCGTTTTGCACCAAATTTTACAGTAGTAAAAATATAATAATGACCCTATACCAAGCTCTGAAACCAAAATTCGGACCCGGCAGAAACAAAGTCAAACTTCAGTCAAATTTATAAATTTTGTAAACCTTTAAACGTCAAATTTTTTAACAAATTGCGATAACTCAAGCTAGGGACCTCTGAATTTGATTCCGGAAATATGCCCAAGTCCCAAATCACGATACGAATCCGGGTCTGTTTGCTCAAAACGTTAACCGAAGTCAGCTCAAATAAACTTTATGGCACGAATTCACATTTTAATCAATTTTTCACATAAAAGCCTTCCGGAAAAAGACACGGACTGCACCCGCAAATCGAGGAAGGCTCAAAGAGGCTATTTAAGGTTTTGAGACACATAATTATGAGATTAAACTATAGATGACCTATCAGGTCATCACAATAGTCGACTTATGACCTATCAGAGTGATTGGTAGCTAATATGCAGGGGGAAAACTTGGAGATATATAGTATTGCAGATGAATCATAAGAGGAGGAAGCGAGTCCTCGACTTTGAAAAGGAATTGCAAGCTAAAGCCGATAAGGGAGAAAGAAGAGATTGACTTGCGAAAATGAGGCCCATCGAGCCCAACTCCGAGAGATGAAAAGGGCATCAGAGGTACCTGTAAAAAGAGAAAGAGATAAAGAAATCATCAACAATTTGTGGCAGAAGGTGTTTGATCACGTAACTGACTTGGCTAAGACTGAGAAAGAGCTGGCAAGGGCCCGTGAGAGGATAGTTCAATTAGGCGAAGACTTGGAGAACTGCTTAAGGTTGACCTACCAAGCGAAGCAAAACCACGAAAAAGAAGTTGTTGGTTTAAGAAAAGATTTGGTCATCCTTGAAAATGAAATGGGTCAACAAGTTAAAGATTTTAGGGCAGAAAGGAAGCACTGTTATAACCTATTGAACAAGCTGGAGGGAAACGTGATCGACATACAGAACTAGAGAGATCAGACACAACAGTTAGTAAAAGCCCGACATCAATAGATTAGATAGATGTGTCGGGACTAGAGGATCACAAAGTTTAGAATACGGGAAATAGTCGATTATATTGCCAAGATGTAATAAACTATTATTGATTATAGTAATTGAGACAAAATAGAAGGAAATGGAGTTTATTGATCAATAAAGCAATTGATTACATCAATGGAAATTGCAACAGATCCGGCTAATTACAGTAGACCTAGCAATAACTCCATAGAAATGACCTGTGAAATGACAAGAGAAAAGGGAGGTTAGAACGAGAGAGAAGAGAAAGACGAGATAGAAGAGAGAAAAGAAGTTGTTAGGGAGTAACTGAATTACCGGCAAGTGACCGCTGCTTCCTCCTTCAATCGAGGTATTTATGGTTGGTTATTTTTTGTTGGGCTGATACAAGTGGGCCACCGAGTCTATTATTAATTTGGGCCCATTGTTTATAATTCATGCTGGCCCATAGAAGCATCTACACTCAATATAGCAATACCCTATCTCATACTTTCCTAATTCCTCCTTCCGTCATTACAATCCCTTCCCCTTCAAAGAATGACCTTGTCCTCAAGGTCTTTGCTGAGCCACAAACTCTTGAAATCGACCTTTAATGTAACCCCAATCTTCCCATGTAGCTTCTTTTTCACTCAAATTAGCCTAGTGAATCAAGACTTTCACACGAACCCCATTATCCACCTTAGTCATTCGGCGTTGCAGAATTGCTAGAGGTTGAATCAAGACCTGACCTTTACTGTCACAAATCGGAGGTTCTGGCTGAGGATCGACAGCTGGTCCAACCCTTTTCTTCAACTGAGAGATGTGGAAGACGGGATGGAGTTGGGAATCTGCTGGTAACTCCAAATGGTAAGCCACTGAACCCACCCTTTGTAAGACCTTATAGGGCCCATAATAGCGAGCACTCAACTTCACATTCTTTCGTACCCCAATAGAAGTCTGTCGATAAGGTTGTAATTTGAGATAAACCAAATCTCCCACTTCAAAGGCTCTCTCAGTTCTGAGTCGATCTGCATAGAACTTCATTCTTGACTGAGCTTGAGTCAAATTGTCTTTGAGTGTCTGCAATAAATGTTGTCTCTGTGCTAAGCATACTCTAGCTGGATGTCGACCAGTGTTAGGTAAGGAGCCGAAGGGTAACTGAGTCGGGGGATAGCATATAGAGCCTGAAAAGGAGTAGTTTTTAGTGAGCTATGGTAGTTGGTGTTATACCACCATTCTGCCAAATGGAGCCATTTAACCCATTCTCTAGGATTGTTGAAAACCATAGCCCTCAAATAAGTCTCCATGCACCTGTTGAGCCTCTCAGTCTGGCCATATGATTGAGGATGGTAAGCTGAGCTCATATTGAGTTTAGTACCCAAGGTCCTGAAGAGATGCTGCCAGAAATGGCTAGTGAAAATACCATCCCTATCAGATACAATAGACTTAGGAAGCCCATGAAGTCTATAAATCTCCTTAAGAAATAGTTCTGCCACATCTTGAGCTGTGAATGGATGCTTAAGAGGTAGGAAATTCCCATACTTGGTTAATATGTCAATCACCACCAAGACTGTATTTTTACGGCCTGACTGAGGTAACCCCTCTACAAAATCCAGGGAAATGTCCTCCCAGGCTTGATTGGGTATGGGTAAAGGCTATAGTAATCTAGGAGGGTGAACTTGTTCTGATTTCACTCTTTAACACACATCACACTCACTAACCCATTTACATATTTCTCTCTTCATGTTAGGCCAATAGAATATAGATTGCACTCTTCTGTATGTTCCTTGTTGCCCTGGATGGCCACCTAATGGTGACTGGTGTAGTGCTGTTAGTATCTTGTGTCTTAACTCAGCACTCTTACCAATATAGATCTTCCGTTTATACCTAATAATCCCCTGATGTAATGAATAGTCTACATTACTATCAGGGGCAACGGTCAATTCACTCAATAGTTGTAAGGACACAGGATCAGCTTCATAGCTTAGGCCCACTTCTTGTAACTAAGTAGCTTGAGTTGTAGACATAGACAGTAGTGTACTTTCTTCACCTTGCCTCCTTGAAAGAGCATCTTCCACTCTATTCTCTACCCCGTCTTATACTGCACTTCATAATCTAACCCCATCAGTTTGGTTAGACCTTTCTGTTGCAATGCTGTAGTCACTTTTTGTTCTAAGAGGTATTTCAAACTCTGATGATCTGTCTTGACAATAAAATGTCCTCCTTGGAAATAATGTCTCCAGTTGTCCACTGCAGCTAAAATTTCCATATACTCCTTCTCATATGTAGAGAGACCCCTGCTTTTGGGAGCTAAGGCCTTACTAAAGTATGCTATAGGTCTGCCCTCTTGCATCCAAACAGCTCCTGATGTTCTAAACGTTAATACCACACAAGAGGGGGGGGGGGGGTGATTTGTGTGGTACCCAATTTTCATTCTAGAAGAACCTGGTTCTTCTAGATATACTAACTACTGTTGTTTGCGGAATAATAAATACATAAAATAAAGAACACAGAGATTTTTACGTGGAAAACACCTGGCTCAAAAGGTGAAAAAACTACGACCTACTACTCAGTAGGATTTTCCCAAACTTCCACTAAAATCACTGAGCCAAAACAGCATTTACAAAACTCTTGTAAACCTAAGGATTAAACTCTAATCCCGTTGTGGCAACCAGCCTCTAACTACTGCGACAACTTCAAGTTAACTCTAACTTGAATACTCAAAATACCTATTACAATTGCTTCTAGATAAAGCTGAAAGGTACAATATAAAACGACTACTACAATTGAACTAGAAATAAAGAAAGACACATAAAACTCTTTATGAAGCTGATTTTTCAATCTGGTTCATGTAGCTTCAGGTTTGCACACTTGAATCACACACGAACTGCTTGCAAAAAGCCTTGCTATTTTGCTCTCAATTCACGTTTAACTTCTGCATTTTTGTGCAACACCTGTAATGTGAGAACATCCTGCAATTTATAGAGTTAGTAGATGAAGAAATAACTAGAGTTCTGATGCAACTCTTCCTTGGTGGAAGAGTTCTAGTTTATTTCAACTTCTAACTCCTTCCCTATCTTGGATAGTGTTCTCTTTGATTAAGGAGTCCTTCTCCTTATCAATTATGCAACCTTTTCGATCAGGAGATATTAAATACACCAAGTTAAGCTTATCTCCTTCACGTGCAACCTACATGCTCGAATCTGCCCGTTTTTGTGCACCTAAGGGATGGACCTGGTTCATCTTGAGTTCCTTTGTCAGTCTTCAAAACTAACCTTTACTTGGGCCAACAAATTCTCCCTTTTTGATGATGACAAACTCTGTGTTTTTCATAAGCTTAGGCCCTGCCAGAACTCAGCTCAACATCAACACAATGTTAGAAATATTTTTCCTTTTTATCACTTATCATCAAGGACCAGGTACATTAGGTTATAAACATCACTGTTCAAAGTGTAAACATCACTTGTTTAATTTCCCCCTTTTGGCATCATCGAAAAGTTGCATAAAAAATGTGAGATAACCAAAATTTAAAACTTACTCATGGCCACTGGGGCTACTTCAAATGCAAACATGGATTAATCATCATAGATAAAACTAAGAATTTCAACCATCAAAGAAATATAAACAAACAGTTAGAGCAAAAACAGTGAATTTCATTGATGATTGATAAGATTCTACCACAAAACATAAGAAGAAATAAAAATACTGAAAACATGAACAAAGAAACAAAACGTCCTGAACTGGGTCACTGGTTGATCTACACTAGGCTGGATTTAAGTCTTGGAAGAGGTAGGGGATGGGTTATTTACTTGGAGAAGTTTCAGCATGTCTTGAAGAATTCCATCATTCTTCTCCTTTTCCCTTGCAATTTCAATTCTGAGAACATCTCTCTCAGATTGTACCTCAACCAATCGTGTCTTCAGCCCTGCTATCTCGGCATCCTTTGCCTCACTCTCCTGTAATAGAGCTCTGACCTTGCTATTGATAGGTGTCCTTTTAGATCAACCAGGTTCATTAGGAATGACATTGACTTCATAATCGCAAGCAAGCAGAGTATTAACCCCACTTCTTCATAGGTACCTTGAAATGTGCAAACACAGTTGTGAGAATGAAACCATAGGGAATGGCATGAGTTTTGGTGCTATTGATAACCCTATCAGTAGGTCCGCGAGGGTTTCCTGTTCAGATGGAACAGGTTCATCTATATTTTTTCAAGTTGAACCAACCCCTCAGCAGCTTTGCCAGACCCACTTCCCCTTTTTTTGCTCACACTCTCTTCTATTTCACTAAATTCCTCTCCCCAAACAACCATTGCCTCAGTTTCTTTTGTTAGACCAACAGGAGTGGGTGAAGAATCAGCCACTCTTGTACCCTTTCCCCTCACAGTACTCCTAGCACCCTTGCTCTCTTTTTCTTTTCCTTTTTATTTTTACCACCAACTTCTCCAGATTATGTAGTCTCAACACCTTCTATAGATCCTACCTGTACAAATCCATTCTCTAAATTTGCAGAAACTTCAGAAATTGTCTCAAGAGTAACTTTAGAATCAGAAGATACCTGTTCAGTTTCGGAATACCTACTTTCTTCCCCCTTAGTAGCAGACTTAAATGAATCTTCAGATTTCTAGGATTCTTCTTCCCTACATGCTTTCAATTGCTTGTTTATTTTCTTGATCTGCTCTCCTTCAGCGACAATCTTACGAGTCATCATCTTTACTCTACTCTTCTTAGAGATTGGTGTGGTTGAAGGTGTGGAAGTGGTTTCCTGTGGTGGTGATGAAGGATTTTCAGAAGTGTTCGACATATCTGGGCTAGGGTATGGAAGAGAAGAGAATTAGATTGTGTTTGGAAGATGAAAGAAGAATGAGATTTTTTGACGGCTTGAGAGAGATGAGGTAAGGAATACACTAAAGCTGATCAATATACAGGGGAATAATTGATGGGGTAACTACAGCTTTTCAGACTCTTAGAAGTTTAATCAAACTGAAATTCAGTTTTGAAGAGACCTTGGAGTGTATCCCTAGAATCTAGATACTTCCATTCTGTTGGGACTCTTTTGAATGGAACTGGTTCACTTGTAACGGATAAGTCCAAAAGGAGTTTGGTATTTGGTAGGACTCTGCTCATGATCCAAATATAGTTATTTCAAATTATGCAGAGTGTAGAAAACATACCGTGTTATCTTGATGAACCAGGTTCTTCACTGATAATTCTCTTGTGTGAGTCTAAATTTGCCAAAATAGAGAAAATATCATTAGAGATTAATGAATCATTTTAACACATGGCACAAGAGTATACTATGGAAAGTATGAGACTGAGCAAGATTTAATCTAATTATACACAATTTACAGACTTTCTAACCAAATTTTTTTCATTTTTTTCGTTTAACCTTGAACTGGTCCTTTTAGGTGATCTTAATCATCCCTAATTCCAACCTTTTCCTCTCTCAAAGTGATCTCTACTTAAGGCTTTTGTGAAGATGTCAGCAATTTGCTTGTTAGTAGCACAAAACTCCACAGTGATCAAGCCTTTCTCATAGTTGTCCCTCAAAAAATGGTGTCTAACATCTATGTGCTTAGTTCTCTTATGATGAACCGGATTCTTAGTCATACTAATAGCACTAGTGTTATCACAGAAAATAGGGATGCAACCAACTTCAATGCCAAAATCTATCAGCTGCTATTTTATCCATAGCAATTGAGCACAATCATGAAGCAGCAGCAACATACTCAACATCAGCAGTAGATTAGGCCACTGAATTTTGCTTTTTGGTAGCCCATGACACAAGACATGAACCAAGGAAGTGTGCCATACCTGAGGTGCTCTTCCTATCCACTAGGAAACCTGCATAATCAGCGTCAGCATATCCCACTAGGTTAAAATTACTACCTTTTGGATACCAAAGGCAAAGGTCAGTGGTGCCTTTCAAGTATCTCAATATTCTCTTTACATTAGTCAAGTGGGACTCCTTTGAATTTGCCTGAAATCGAGCACAAAGACCTATACTACACACAGTGTCAGGTCTGCTAGTAGTGAGATATAAAAGAGAACCAATCATTCCCCTATACAACTTCTGATCAACAGATGAACCCGGTTCATCTATATCCAATTTCGTGGATGTTGCAATAGGAGTGTCAATTTCTTTGGATGTTCCTTCCTGGTTTTGTTACTGAGGAATAGATTCATGGACAGGTTCCCTCGAGGTTTGAGGATCAGTTCCTCTCTAGTCAGTTCCCCCTGTCATGTTGCCCTGGGTAGGAGAACCTGTTCCATCACCTGTTCCTTCTTCTGGTGCAGCTTCAGTCTGGACTGTGGTTTCACCATTTGAATTTCTTATCAGCCCAATATCTTTATTATCTTGTTCCTGCCTCATAAAGAATGTTAGTTTTAAATAACATATATATATTTTCTACGCACATAGTTCTTTTACTGTATATCTTATAAGCTTTACTATGTGAAGAATATCCCAAGAATACTCCCTCATCACTTCTAGGATCATACTTACCTAGGGAGTCTTTTCCATTACTGTGCACAAAGCACTTGCATATAAATGCTCAAAGATGGGATATATTTAGCTTTCTCCCTTTAAGTAACTCATAGGGAATCTTCTTAACGAGAGGTCTAGTCATGCAACTATTTATGATGTAGCATGCAAAAATTCAGCAAACTTAGCATTTCCAAATTCAGTTCCATGATCAGAACTAATTGATGCAAGTTGATTACCTAGTTGTTTCTGAGTTTTTCTAACAAAAGAAGTAAACATGTCAAATGCTTCATCTTTAGATGTTAAAAACAATGTCCAAGTAAACCTAGAGTAATCATCAACAAGCACCATCACATATCTTTTACCACCTCTGCTTAATGTTCTCATTGGACCACAGAGATCCATATGGACCAGTTCCATCGTTCTGGTGGTGCTTACCACTTTCTTGCATTTAAAAGAGGATCTTACCTGCTTCCCCCTTGCACAAGCCTCACAAACTTTGTCTTCCTTGAACTTGATGTTAGGCAACCCTATCACCAGATCCTTGGAGACTAATTTGTTTAGTTGAATCAGACTTGCATGTTCTAGTCTCTTGTGCCAAAGGAGGGGATCATTGTCCAACACACTTAATCAAGTGAGTTCATTTTCTGAAAGTGTGGACAAACCTACAATGCATGTATTGTTTACTCTTTTTCCCTGCAAAACAATCTTGTCAATGGTAAGATTAATCACAAAATATTTGGTAGTGGTGAATGCTACCAAGTTACCTTTATCACATAATTGTGATACACTGATTAGACTGTACTTTAGGCCATCTATCAAGTAGACATTCTCAATAGAGTGAGAATCAGTCTTACCTACCTTTTCAACCCCAATGATCTCACCTTTCTTCCCATTTCCAAAGGAGACATTGCCTTCTTTGAAGTCCTCAAGTGAAAGGAACTGGTTCTTGCTTCCTGACATATGCTTTGAGCAGCCACTATCCATGTACCATATTAGGCTGCTTCCCTTCACTTGGACCCGCAAAAGGAAATCAGGGGTTAGTCTTAGGAACCCAAACTAGTTTGCACTACAAGAATATTGACTTTTAACGACAAAATTTTAACGAAGGGACATGAATCCGATCGTTAAAAGTGTATGTATAACGACCAAACTTTTTTCCAGTCATCAAAGTCTAATTTTTTTGTTTATATTTACGAAGGGATGATTTCAGTCCTTAAAAATTAAAATAATCTGGACTTTAAAATATATTATAAGCAATAAGACAAATAATAAATAGGCGCCAGTTTTTCCCTCGTTTTTTTACCCAATCCACAAGCAGCCCACAACCCTAAACTCTCGTGATCGCCCCTCCTAAAATAAAACACTTTTCTCTGTTTTATCAATTGAGAACAAGATAATCTTCTCTCTGTTTATCAATTGAGAACAAGACAAATTGCAGTTACAAGAATACACGCACATAGCTAGCTTTGAGCGATCAAAGATCTGCAAAGAATCACAAGTTGGCTTCTTCTCTACAACCTAGGGTTTTATTTTCCTTCTTGTCAAGGTAATCTGTAAACTTCTAGTATGAATAAACTCTGTGTTTATCAAATATTGGATTTCTTCTTAGAATCATATCTTTCAAATATATAATTACATCCAAATTTGAAGAGTATTGCTGATAAAAGTTCTTTTTCGTTTGATTGATTTTTGCTCGCCTTTATTTTATATGTCAAATATGTGTATTCATCTTGTAAAGAAGATTATATATGTGGATTGAGTTTGATTTTGAAAGAAAGGAGATTCTTTTTAATAGCATAACAGATCAATCGATTTGGAGAACATATTATGTATAGTAAAAGGATATACTTATGCTCTTGCCAGTTTTTATTGGTTTAGCCACTCATTTGAAAATACACGTATGGTTTTATTTGTTCCTTATTAGAAAGATTTCTCCTTTTCTGTTGTTTACTTCCTTTTTTTGGGAGGGGTGGGGAGGGGGGAAGGGGAGGGGGTTGGTTTACCTAGTTTTCAAGTAATGGGGCATGGCTGAACTATATGTGTTTCTTTTTTCAGAGGATGGGGGAAACAGAGTATATATATTACATGTATGAATAATATACTGGTCTTATTAAAGGAAACATATCGCTGTATCAACAAGTAATGTCGCTCAGATGTCCCTGCAGTGTATAATAGTTTTGTATCTAAGCTTCATATAATAATATAATGTATCTGATTTGTCCTTCATGTCTATCCTGAGTCCTGACCTCTAGACTAAAAGTGGTTGGCCAAAATTTGCATTTATCTAGTTCTAATATCACATAAGGTCGCCAACTTTTCGTGGAGAATTGCGTCTTCATTTTTAATAGAGGTATCTAATGCTTTGTAAAGTGGTCAATGGACCATATGCGATTCTAAATCTATTTCATTGGACGTTGAGCTTTCGTATAATGTTTGTACTTGCTCGAACTTGCTTCTTTCTAAGATACATAATTCCTGTATCCCATTGTTTGACTACTAAGTTAGACATCTATTGGTTTTTATGCTACTTGTCATGCTCCTCTGAATTTGTATACAATCCTTGTCCTATTCCTTTTGGACCTTTCTACTTCTTTAAAAGCCTTTCAGAATATGGATATGCTAAGAATATATCTTTCCTTAAACTCAAGAATCTGAACTAAATGTAGATGATGTAGAGACTTTTTATTTTTTTGAATTTTTGAAGACAGGATTAGGAAAAGATGTATACTTAGAATTGTCTTGAATGCTACCTCACAAGTAACCTTAAGAAGATGTATACTTAAAAGTCACTTCCCAAGAACAAAGATAAGTAATTTGCAATGTGTTAAATCTACTTACACTTTTTAGGAATGAACACACAGCTCCATCACAATAGCATTACCCTAATCTGGTGAAAATCCTTATACACTTACGCAGCATGCATCGGAAACATGTCTACTTAAAGACAAGTTAAAACATTGTGCATAAATTTGTTACAAGAAGGGTCTAGAGACTACAACTCATTTACTCAAAGTTATAATGTTTGTCCACTTGTTCAGAAACATCCCAAGTGCAGCTCATTCCTTTGGGAAACTCAACCAAGTCGCCTGCGCCTATCTCAACAACCTCATCACACCCGTCAGGGTAAATCTTCACTTTTTCCTTCAGCAAATAACATGTCTCTTTGGCAGAGTATGTCCATGGGAATTTTCTAGGAGGACAACCCCACCTAAGAATGTCTTTAATTAGGAACCGCATAGCGTTGTGAGTAAACAAATATGTAAAACAACAGTCAGATTAAGCACATCTTAAAATTCTGGATGAAATGATGTGCTACTAGGAGACAATTCCAGGATTGAAGGAGCAACAGAAGATAGACCACCTCTTTAAACATGGTGCATCAGAGTGAATCAGCTAGTGAAGGTTAAATAATGATCCCCATTTTAACATGGTGCAATCTGTTTCTTAGCATTGTAAAGTACCTTCTACCTCCAAAAGTTTACCCCTTTCTATCCCAGGTGCAGAAACATGTTTTACACTATAGATGCATCTACCTCTATCTTGAAAGTGTTGAGCAATAAACAAAAGCATACTTTACTAGACAACCAAAAAAATACTACCAAAATATTTGAATAACATAATCTCTCCTGTTTTAACTGTTTTCACTTTGCAATTATGAAAGCTAAGCATAACTAAAAAAGAAAGTTCGCTTATAAAATCTCTCCTTTACCCCTCTCCCCACCTCCCCCCCCCACCTCCCAAAAAAAACAAGCAATCTCCCTCTATCTCTCATTCTGAGTTGCATGGTAAGAAGAAATTCATTCTTGCACGAATGTATATACCCACTACAAAACCAGTTGAAAAAACTACTATACTGATTAAATGTTTTGGCTGTCCGTTAAAATATGCAAGTGATATCTGTTCGTATACACATGAAAAAGAGTAGAATAAATTTTGTTTTCAACTTCAAAGCTATTCCCATGGAAAATAGACAATTGGGTAGTCAAAAGAAATTATGCCACCACATTCAACCTCGCTTCAAACCAGATAATATTTGAACTCAGTTCCCAAAGCTAAGGAACCTGAGCAGAAAAAAAGTTTTAACTTTCAAATCCATTTGAAAAATTACTTGTATTAAGATGCCAACCACAGAGCTAACGCAAGACAAACGAAAATATATGTTAAACCCATACATACCGTACACTGTGAACCTGATCTTCCCTTCTTTCTAAATCACTCTCCTGATAGTCTATGAAAAGCCAATATGCAAGTAGACAGAAGTCAAAACACCACTAAGATGAAAACTGATTTCAAGGATGAACTAGGTTCTATATTTAACCCATCCCCATTTTCCCAGATAAACCTATGTTACCAGTATTACGATCAGATCAAACATAACACTATTTAAATGGAAAGGATAATATTAATTTAAATACTAACTGCATTCACTTTTATAGTGACCAGTTTTACCACAGTGTGTGCAAATTTTGTTCTCAGGAAGTGTGAGGTACTTGCTTTTGGTATCCCACTTAGGTGCAGGGGTCCCGTAGCCAAGTCCTCTCTTATTGCTACTATGGTGTTCATGTAGCCATGAAAGTGCATCGGAGGACCTATTCCATTTACAGGTTCTATCTAGCTCGTGCTTAACCTTGTTTAGATCCTCCTTAAGGACTCTTATCTGCTCATCTCTTTTGTACAGATCAACTTTCATTTTTCCTACATTTTCTTCTAAAGTGAGTTGTGTGTGATCAGCTTTCTTTTTACCAGTTCCTAATTTCAATTTTAGATTTTCAGATCTGAGCTCTAGGACAGTGGTGTTAAGTTCATGAACCTGGTTCTTTAACTCAGCATTTTTACATTCACTTTCACTAGCCCTAAGTTCCAGATTTTTGCACTTAGCTTTCAAAATCACACACTCCTTAGACAATTGTTTCTTTTCATTGTTTAGATCCTCAGATTCATCAATGAAATCCAGGAGTAACTCAGATAGCCTTTTTTTAGACAAAAATTTAATCTTGTCTTTGAGATGAATTATACTTACCTCAGATTCCTGATCGGATTCTCCAATTGCCATAAGTGCTTGTTCATCTCCATCTTCACCTTTTGAGTCCTCATCTGAGCTTTCTCCCCAAGCAGCAACCATAGCCCTATTGATCCTTTGTTCTTCTTAGGTTGAACCTGTTCCTTCTTCCTGTTCCATCGTTCAGCTCTTTTCTTCTTCCATTCAATTTCCCATTGAGGGCAGTTTTTGATGTGGTGATCGGTCTTCCACACTTGTAACACCCCTCATTGGTTTGTTTTTCAGGAACCCTTGGTTTGCTGTAGCTTCCACTTCTTGAAGGACCATTTCCTCTCATTAGGTACTTCTTGAAATCCTTTGTGATCATAGCCATCTCATCATCCTCCAGATCTGAACCTTCAGCAATTCTGAGAGCTAGACTTCTCTCCTTCTTGGATGTATCCATCTTCATAGTTTGCCTTCTCAGTTCATAAGCAGTAAGGTTTCCAATCAGTTCATCCAGATTGAGGGTGCAATATTCTTAGATTCTTGAATAGCAGTGATTTTGCTTTCCTATGAAACTGGTAGAACCCTTATCAAGATTTTCTTAACCTTGTCTTCTTCAAGGATAATTCTTCCAAGAGATTTAAGTCCATTTGTCAGTGTAGTGAACCTAGTATACATCTCTTGGATAGTTTCTCCTTCCTTCATAGTAAAATGCTCATATTGAGAATACAACAGTGTTCCTCTGGACCTCTTCACTCGAGGTATTCCTTCATGAGCCACTTGCAGGGTGCCCCAGATTTCCTTAGCAGTGGTACAGCTTTGAATTCTACTGTACTCATCTGGACCAAGTCCACACACAAGCCATTTCTTGGCCTTAGCATTCTTTTCCCATTTCTCCAAATCTTCAGCAGTACAGTCAGCTCTTGTCTTTGGCACATCCACTCCTTCAGCATTTTTCTTTGTAGTAGCCAAGGGACCACCAGTGACTATGTCCCAGAGTTCGTAGTCTTCTCCTATGATGTGGTCTCTCATCCTGTTCTTCCACCAGGAATAGTACTGGCCATTAAAGAGTGGAGGCCTAGGAGTGGATTGCCCTTCCCAGTTTCCAGGTGGTGCACTCATCTTGATATGTTCCTCAGGTGTTAGCCTCTTCAAGGATAACCTGCTCTGATACCAATTGATGTTCTAAACGTTAATACCACACAAAAGGGGGGGGGGGTGATTTGTGTGGTACCCAATTTTCATTCTAGAAGAACCTGGTTCTTCTAGATGTACTAACTACTGCTGTTTGCGGAATAATAAATACATAAAATAAAGAACACAGAGATTTTTACGTGGAAAACACCTGGCTCAAAAGGTGAAAACCACGACGTACTACTCAGCAGGATTTTCCCAAACTTCCACTAAAATCACTGAGCCAAAATAGCATTTACAAAACTCTTGTAAACCTAAGGATTAAACTCTAATCCCGTTGTGGCAACCAACCTCTAACTGCTGCGACAACTTCAAGTTAACTCTAACTTGAATACTCAAAATACCTATTGCAATTGCTTCTAGATAAAGCTGAAAGGTACAATATAAAACGCCTACTACAATTGAACTAGAAATAAAGAAAGACACATAAAACTCTTTATGGAGCTGATTCTTCAATCTGGTTCGTGTAGCTTCAGGTTTGCACACTTGAATCACACACGAACTGCTTGCAAAAAGCCTTGCTATTTTTCTCTCAATTCACGTTTAACTTCTGCGTTTTTGTGCAACACCTGTATGTGAGAACATCCTGCAATTTATAGAGTTAGTAGATGAAGAAATAACTAGAGTTCTGATGCAACTCTTCTTTGGTGGAAGAGTTCTAGTTGATTTCAACTTCTAACTTCTTCCCTATCTTGGATAGTGTTCTCTTTGATTAAGGACTCCTTCTCCTTATCAATTACGCAACCTTTTCGATCAGGAGATATTAAATACACCAAGTTAAGCTTATCTCCTTCACGTGCAACCGACATGCTCGAATCTGCCCGTTTTTGTGTACCTGAGTGATGGACCTGGTTCATCCTGAGTTCCTTTGTCAGTCTTCAAAACTAACCTTTACTTGGGCCAACAGCTCCCATGCCAGTGGAGTAAGCATCTGTCTCCACAATGAATGGCTTGGTGAAATCAGCTAAAGCCAATACTGGTAATGATGCCATGGCTTCTTTCAATTGCAAAAAAGCCACTTCTGCTTCTGCATTCCATTGGAATGAGTTCTTCTTCAGTAGATTAGTTAGTGGTCTACTAATAATACCATAGGATTTGACAAACCTCTTGTAGTAACCAGTAAGCCCTAGGAAACCCCTGAGAGCTTTCACATTCTTTGGAACAGGCCAGGACACCATGGCTTCAATCTTAGAAGGGTCAGTTGATACTTCCTTCCCAGATATTATATGCCCCAAGTATTCAACCTTGTCTTGTCCAAAAGAACATTTGGACAGCTTGGCATACAACTGTTCTTTCTGTAAAACTTCCAGTACTTTTCTGAGATGTAAGGCATGAGTTTCCACAGAAGAGCTATAAACTAAAATATCATCAAAAAACACTAGCACAAACTTCCTCAAGTAAGGCTTGAAAACATGGTTCATAAGACTTTGGTACGTAGCAGGGGCATTGGTCAAGCCAAAAGGCATGACCTTGAAATCATAATGCCCTAAGTGAATTGTAAATGCAGTTTTGAAAATATCACCCTTCCCTATTCTTATTTGATGGTAACCAGCCCTAAGGTCAATCTTAGAATAGATACAAGATCCTTTAAGCTCATCCATTAGATCATCTACTAAAGGAATAGGGAATATGTTCTTAATAGTCATTTTGTTAAGATCCCTATAGTCAATACAAAATCTCCAACTTCCATCCTTCTTCTTAACAAGGAGAACTGGGGATGAAAATGGTGAATGACTTGGCTGTAAAATTCCATTAGTAAGCATTTCATTAACTTGTTTTCTATTTCATTTTTTTGGAAATAGTTGTACCTGTAGGGTCTTATGCTCACTGGATTTGCATCAGGTTTCAGTGGAATGAAGTGGTCATGCTCCCTGCTTGGTGGTATGGTCTTGGGTTCTACAAATACTCCTGGGAAGTCTTCCAATACAGATTTGATCTCTGCAGGTATGGCTGTAGCATCCTTAATTTCTGTAGCTGTTATTGTAATAAATGTGCCCATATCACCTGCCCCTTCTTAAGAAGTTGTTTGACCCAGAGGCTGTCACGGCTTGTAGTTTCCCCTCTTCAGAAAACCCTTTCAGATCCACTCTTTTTCCCTTGACACTAACTTGCAACCTGTACTCAATAAAGTCAAAGAGTACTGGGTTGTGTTTTCTCATCCAATTCCCACCTAGCACCATATCACAACCACCAATGTCCAACAACCTGAGTTTGTGCTCAAACTCAATGCCATGTATCTTCCATTTAAACTGAGGGCATGAATAATAACTCATCAAATGACTTCCATTAGCAGCTGTTACCCTCATAGGAGCATCCTCTAGGATTGTACAGCCTAGTTGCTTAGCAGTGCTACTAGCCACAAAGCTATAAGTACTACCACTGTCAGCTAGTATAATCAGCCCTTGCTTTCCATGCATCCCTTTCAATTTGATAGTATTAGAAATAATAGTGCCAGATAGTGCATTCAGACTAATTGCTTCATCAATTACATCTTCAGGAACCTCCAGTGTTCTCTCTATTTCTTCCACTCTATGTCCTCCTTCCACTTCTTCCTGTTCAGTTATCCCATATAATGTGTTCAACTGTCTATCCTTGCATTTGTCACCTGGGAAATACTTCTCTCCACACCTATAGCATTCTCCCCTAGCTTTTCTAGCTTCAAACACTTTATTCCCTGAGATGGCAGAGTTAGGATTACCTTCCTTTGGAGTAGAATTAGAAGCTCTACTCCCTGAAGTACCAGAAGTCATACTATACTGACTATTGCTCCTTCCCACACTCTCTTTGTTCTTTCTACTCACTGCTTCTAGTAACTCTTCTTTATGTCTAGCCTTCTCAACTGCTTGGCTTAAAGAAAAGGGATCCAACATCTTAACTGTGTGTCAAATTTCTTCTTTAAGCCCTTCAATGAAGAACCCTAGAAAAAACTCTTCAGGGATGGTAGGGTGCTTAATCAATACCCAAGTCTTTAGGTCTTCAAATTTTTCTAAGTATTCAGTCACACTTCCAGTTTGTTCAATTCTCTTAAATCTTCCTAACAAATTGAGATTGCTATTATCTGAATCACTGAATCTTTTGCAGATTTCCTTCACAAAATGTGACCGTCTCACCACACCTCTACTCATTTGGTATGAAAAGTACCATGACTCAGCCTTTCCATTTAAATGAAGCACAGCAGTTTCAAGTTTATGCTGAGGATCGGAGATATGATTATAATGGAAGTACCTTTCACATTTCCTCAACCACGACCTGGGAACACCATCTTCAAAGTATGGACAGTCTACCGTTGAAGCAGAAGTACTCGAGTGATATCTCCCCATGGACTGTTCGTGAGGCTCCACCATTCTTGCTCTTCTTCTAGAACCTTCCACCTGGTGGTTTCCTGTTGGCACGCTTCCCAAAATTCCGTCCTTACTGACGAAGATTTTATCCATCATTATGTCAAACTTGTGAAGTAATTCATCCATTTTTGAGTCATTGGACTCCAGCTTTTTATTCGTCTCTGTCATGTAGTTCTATAATTGATTCTCCAATTTTTTTATGTTTTCTTCTATAGCTTTAGCCCTAGTTTCTGGTACTGTCATGGTGTCAGGACTTGCTCTGATACCAAATCTATAATGAACTAGTATTGATTATAATAATTGAGACAAAATAGAAGGAAATGAAGTTTATTGATCAATGAAGCAATTGATTACATCAATGGAAATTACAACAGATCCAACTAATTACAGTAGACCTAGCAATAACTCCATGAAAATGACCTGTGAAATGAGAAGAGAAAAGGGAGGTTAGAACGAGAGAGAAGAGAGAAAAGAAGTTTTTAGGGAGTAACTGAATTACCGGCAATTGACCGCTGCTTCCTCCTTCAATCTGGGTATTTATGGTTTGTTATTATTGGTTGGGCTGATACAAGTGGGCCACCGAGTCTATTATTAATTTGGGCCCAATGTTTATTATTCATGATGGCCCATAGAAGCTTCTACACTCAATATAGCAATACCCTATCTCATACTTTCCTAATTCCACCTTCCGTCATTACACAAGAAGTGCAATGACTGTGAAAAGATGACTAAGGCCATGTTCTTAGCCACAGTTGAATTTGCTCGCCAGGTCATGGCCGACTTAGAGGTCCTTTATGATGTGATCAGTGGCTGACGGATGTCACTCAAGGCATTGGTTGGAGATTTTCCTTTTGAGTCTAGCGTTGGTTTTCCATTGTATCAATTTCTTTCGATTATCGAATCTGTAGTTTATTCTTTTAAACCAAACCCACTTCCTTCTCTCCCATTTTCCAATATATATATATATATATATATATATATA
>NW_017674314.1:5913-31344 GCF_001879085.1 Nicotiana attenuata | reverse complement strand
TATATATATATATATATCAATCAATAAACGAATGTTTTATCTTCATAGAGGCAATGAAAAAGGAGAAAGAAATCTTAGTAGTGTGGTTATTAACAACATTCCTCTAGGTGTTGAACTGTATCCTCACCAACGCCTTTGTATGGAGTGGCTTTGCTCGCTTCATACTCAGGATTTACAGATTAGTAACAACTTTTATTTTGTTACCCTTAAACATTTCTCACTTAACATATTTGTATCTTATCTTGCATCAAGTGACATTATAGGGCCTAGCTTTTATGATCTAGGTATTAGAGTTTCACCAGCAACTGTTGCAGTTCCCTCTAACTGCGCCAATTGCTCTATATTTCATTCCCCTTGCTTAACACCATTGATTTTAATGTATGTTGTAAGGGAAACAAGCATTTGTGACCTGTATATACTGACAGTGTAACGAGTTTTTATATTATTATTGTATTTTGACCTGTTAGTGTATGTCATTCACCTTATAATTCAAGTTACTAACTAACAGTTACCTAAGTTATCTTTTAGTTAAATTGACAAAATAAAAAATTATACTAGTAAGGTATATATGTGTGGAGTGAAACTTTAATTGCATCCAAAAGTTCAGTTAAAGGTTTGTAACGACCCGAACGGTTGTTTTGAGCATTTGCACTTTGCTCGGTAGTTTGGGGGCACGAGTAGTTCCGTATGATGTATTAGGACTTGTGTACAAAATTTGAGTTCATTCCGAGTTGATTTGATATGTTTCAGCGCGAGTTTTTGGAAGTCGAAAGTTCGAAAGTTCATTAAGTTTGATTTGAGGTGTGTTTCATCGTTTCGATGTTGTTATGCGTGATTTGAGGCCTCGAGTAAGTCCGTGTTATCTTATGGGACTTGTTGGTATGTTCGTACAGGGTCTCAAGGGGCTCAGGTGAGTTTTGGATAGAATTGGGTTGTGTTGCGCTCGCTCTTCTTATGTTTCGACATCGTTTCTTCAAGCATAAATGGTACCACATTGGACAAATGAGCTCCGATTTCTGTTTTGGTTGAAGCATTAGATCTATATTGTAATTACGGATCCGTAGCAAAAAGAATCGTCAAATTTGGATATCGTATGAGGATTTTATAGTCATTTTACTAAGAATTGGGTTGCCAGATTTTTTAGATTAATTACTAAATTGCCACTGACTTCGTATTTAAAAATCTGCACTATTTCCAAATATTGAAACAAACATATCTCCTTCATTATAAGGTCAAATGGAGTGATTCAAAAGCCTATCTTGACTGAAATTTCACAAGGAATCCATTGGAGGCATCAAAATCAAGTTTTGGGATCGTTCGGGATGCAAAATGAGGCAGAACAGCTGTGCAAAAGTACTTAATATCGAATGTTTGTTCATTTGATCATATTTTGAGTCGGGGAGCTCGGATTTAGACAATTTTTGGAGGCGATTTTCACCATATGGATTGGGGTAAGTGTTCTACACTCGATTTTGATTATATTTCATGAATCCATCTTCGTTTTTGGTATTTGATTGATATTTCAAAGTGAAGTTTGGGGGTTTGTCTAAAATTTCATAAAGTAAATTTTTGAGTTTTGAACATCGATTCGGAGTCGGATTTGAGTGAAACTAGTATGGTTGGACTCGTAATTGAATGGGTTATTGGATTTTGTAAGTTTTGTCGGGTTCTGAGTCGCGAGCCCGAGTTGGGCTTTTTGGCCGATTTTGGGCTTTAGATTAAAGATTCGATCTTTTTCGATTGGGATTGGTTCCTTTAGCATTGTTTGATGTATTTGAGCTGTTTTTGGTTAGTTTTGAGCCGTTAGGAGGTCGGAACGTGCGGGATGGCATTTTTAGAGCATCGCTTGGCTTGCTCGGTATTGGAATTAGCTTATTCGAGGTAAGTAACTCTTCTAAACTTAGTGCTGAGGGTATGAAACCCCGAATTATGTGCTATGTGATCGGTGTTGAGGTTACGCACATTCTAGGTGACACACGTGTGGGCGTGCTGATCTCGCCCAAACTCACAGCACAATTAGGTAGTGAGACGGTCATAGCAATAATAAATCCCAACACAGGTCGGGATCGATTCCTCAAGGAGTTAGAATTGGGATTAGGTATATAACTAGACTAGTTGTATGATGTGACTCAATTTGGACTTTCACATATTCATTGGTTGTTTCTATTTCTACTTTTAGCGAATGATTGCAATTAATAAACTATAAGACTTTATTTTTTGTTTTGGTTATTTTTCTAATGATAAAGAAATCTAGGGTCATGACTTCCACCTAGGTGGCTACCTAACGGGTTGTAAACTATAGGGCAAGTTTGATTTATTGGAATCGTAATATAGCAATCACACGCAATTTCTCACTCTATACCTCTCAGTAGTTTGAGTGACTTTGCCCAATTTGGCTTTCTCAAGCCCAAATGGGTATTTGCACAAATCAAGTGATATATGCTCAAGTCGGGTCTTACTATCTCTAGATTTTACCCTTTAATTGGGGCTATCAATTTCCTTAGCGCACCCCAATTCCTTGTTAGCCAAGTTTTCCTAAACCTAGTCTCTCTTTCTCAAGCAAAGACTGAGTCAAATAGGCATGAATCAATGTTTGTAACAATTAATTCTAGGATTTAAGCATAAACAAGGCTAAATATCACTAACCCAATCACAAACAAGCCCTAAAATTAAATATCCATTAAGTACCCACACTAGGGTTGAGCCACAACCCTAGCTAAAGATTTAGCTACTCATGAAAAATAAAGAAATACAAGAAGAAATTAAGATAGAATGCATAATACTTAATTAAACAAAGAAAATCTAACGTTAAGAAGTCAAACTAGTACAAAATTACTCACAGAAGTAAAGAAAACCGCTCAGGTGCACCTCTGCAAAACTAAACTTAACCTAAAAATGACAAAAAGTTCTATTTATACTAAGCTGAAAATATTTGACAAAAATGCCTCTGCGAAGGTTGTGCGGCCGCATGATTCTGGTGCGGTCCGCACATTGGGCTCCTGCGGCCGCAAAAAATTGCTGCGGTCCGCAGTATTGGGAATTTGGGCTTGGAAATTCAGGCTTCTGCGGTCCGCATAAAAGTGGGTGCGGCAGCACTTAGGATTATGCGGCCGCACAAAAGTGTTGCGGTCTGCACTCCTTTACTTGCCAGCTCTCTGAATCTTCAATCATGCGGACCGCATAATAATGGATGCGGCCGCACTTGATCTCCTACGGCCACACAATTTCAGTGCGGTCCGCACTCCCTGAGTTGGCCCAAAACCACTCTTTGAATCTTCATTCTTCGACGGCACTAGAATTGTGTGGTCTGCACTGTTGTTGCCCTGGTTTAGTTCTTGTTCACTTTAGACTTCTTTACACTACTAGAAAATAGGCCTATGGCAACGGCGGGAACACCGTTGCAAATGATAGGTAAGCCGTTGCCATAGATGTATTGGAACGGTTTAGCAACCGTTACATCCGCTCGCGTGCCAATAGATCTAGAGCAACAGTTCTTGCAACGGTTGACCACACCGTTGCTATAGCACCAGCTATCGTAACGGTTTTTCCTCTGTCTGAAGCAACGAGTGTTCATTTCAACTGCAACGGTTTAAAACCGTTACCATAGAGTTTAATACAACGGTTGTAAACTGTTACCATATTTTACCGCGATGGTTGAAAACCGTTACCATATAATTTATTGCAACGGTTATGTATGCTATTGCAACGCTTATTTACAGATATTCTAACGATTTTATTTCTATTGCAAAGGTTCTATTAGGCTATTGTAACAGTTTAATTGACTGTATTGCCCTGGTTATAGATAACATTTACATATATAAATATTTGTAATAACCTGGAAATCATATAAATAAAAAGATAAAACACTTCATAATCTATATTGTCCAATAAGCTAATAATAACCATAATAGCAAAATGTTTTAACCCAATCACATATGTTTTACAGTTCTAACACTTCAAAAGTTAAAGTTTCAAATATTGATAACAAAAGACTCCTAGAATATCGACAACAATTCAAAGTTCTTCTTAAGGTCTAGATTTTCACTATCTCCATCTTTCCTTTCTTCAGTGGCTCCACCTACAAAAGAGGATAAATAAAGTCATTACCCTTCAAGGATTAGTTTACCATTATAAGAATGGGTATAGTCCATGAACAATGCATAAAGCACAAAGTTTCCAGGAGAAAAAAATAAGTTCGCACAAATGAAGAAGCCAAAGTTTAGTAACAAATCCAAATAATCAAAACCAATCTTGTAAGCATATTCATTAAGACAAATTGAGAATTGTCTGCTTTTCTTATTTTGAATCAACTCAAACACAAAAACATAACCAAATGAACAATCTAACAGTTTTGGTAGCCAACCACACTAACAATTTTCAACTTTTCATTTTTTTTTTTGCAAAAAACAATCTAAAGTGTATACATTCCATGCGAAGCATAGCAAAAATAGTCAAGCAAAATACATATCGAAACAGAATTTTTGCAATATTGACTTCGAAAAAACATTGCAACATAGCTCATATTAGACTAACAATGGACAACACAAAAATGGAAGCTCCATGTTATCTATTTTTCCAAAAGAATTATGATAATACTGGAAAGGGCACACTTTGTAACGAGCGTTATCACTTCACCCAAACATGAATGATCCATTCGCACATATTTTTGATTCTTGAACTTGTTCCACTTATCTGGGAGTAAAGAACATGTATAGCTATATAAGGTAGTAAATTACATCGTGCTAAAAACTTGCAATAAGATGGACAAACACAATAGGTTGTCTAAAGGGCAGCATTGGAAAAGCATATAGTTCTATAGTAAAAGCTAAGTCCTTCCAGAAAAGGAATTATTGTATCGCTTGAGCATCTACAATATAAAACTTAAACCAATCAAATAGAGTAATGAAATCTTAGATAATCCTCTGAGAGTCAAACAATCGGCGCAACAGAAATTTCCTGTAAGCTTGAGTATGCCATTACTGAAGAAGCATCTGAGAGAAAAACAAACCTGAAGAGGTTCATTTTCATCAGTTGTGCCAAGCATCTCGTCTACCAAGGTCTGACGTTCTTCGGGAATTCCGGTGCTTAATAACTTCTCCACAACATTGGAGGCAAACTTTTGCTGGCTCATCTGAACTATCTGTCCCATCAGCTTACTAATTATAGACGAACGCTCCTCTGGCTTCCCATGTTCCAGTACATGCTGTAGCAAAACTTGGCAGCATTAGTGAGAGGAGAACATCTGAGATACAACAACAAGAGAAAGAATCCATCTAGGGGAGTTGATGGCATCTCCCTCACGTACACTACAACAATGAGACATTTATACTCATTTATCTATTGAAAGCAAATAGCAAGTAATAGTTAGAAGATTACTACATATGGGAAAATTGATGGCAGTATTCTAAAAAGGACGACAAACACACCCTTGTAGTTTTAGATCGTATACAAGAACCCATATTCAAAATATACTTGATTATTTAGCACGAAAATTGTGCTACCATCAACTTGGAAATATGCATTACGTCGTGAGTACACATTCATTCGCTTATGAAGTAGGAGATGAGAAGAAGATTCAGAAACACTTGAAAGAAAGATGTGTGGCAATTCCAGGAAGAGCTTCCTTATGTCAAGCAACTTCATAGTAGTAAAATACTGAGAACAATGTAAGCTTGACAAGATAAAAGAATACAATGAATATGGTAATCAAGAAAAGCTATATACACAAAAATACCTCAAGAAAAGAATATAGCCTGCTTCCTAAGAAATGAATTTAGAACTTCTTCAATCTCCTGTGGCAATACATCAATATTTGAGACCATAGTGAATACTCAGAAGAACTATCAAAGCAAAAATTGCCAAGACCCTAACAAAGTCGAAGAGTATAGCATGTTTTCTAAGAAATGAATGTAAAACTCTTTCAATCTCCAGTGCATGTGGAGATAAATAAGCACAGTAAAAATATGTGAGACACCGTTTATTGGCATGCTGTTTATCGGAATTTGCATAAAGTTAACCCCTGTGCTCATAGCTCTATCCCCAGAACTAAGCAAAATAAGGTAACACACACAGATAAAGCCCGAAGTCCTACAATATCGAAACGCACCATCTCTGATTTAGCTAAAAGATGAATTGCTCCATCTCTGACCTACCTAAAGCAGAAACGCAAATCCCTCGAGCATAAAAGATAATCATACTGAATTTCATATGTAAGATAAGTTTGTTTCTGTTAGCCTATTGGTTAAACGATGTTACACGGCCTAGCAATCCACAAGAACAAAAAATCTAGGCTCCATAGGAGTAGGAATAATTTATAATGAAACTATTACTTGTGGTGTCCTAGTTCACAATCCATTCACCACATTACCTAACCCAGCTAACTTGACAGTTCACAGAGCTGAAAAAATCAATACTGCTACACAACTTAGCACATTACAATATTTCAATTTAAGTTGCATACACATCCTAGGTAAGCAGTAGCATAAAGGATAAACAGATTCACATGCACTGGAGCACCCTCTAAGATGGAATAGGCTGATCTTACTTTGCAAAAATTCATAAAAACGAATCATCAGGTCTCAATCACTCTCATAAGTCATGTTTATTTTTCCCAAGCAAGAAAGACCAAATCTTGGATCTGCAACGGAGAAACAAAGACTCCCGTTATAATGATATAAATATATGAAGCATGTATAACGATTGGAGGTACGCTTTTTTCCCAAATATTATATGACACTGCATATCACCAATGGAAAAACTTTAGTAGGTATGCTCTTTCCCCAAATATTTTTTGATACTGCATATCACCAATGGAAAAACTTTAGTATTAGTTTTTGAACCAATGACAACAACGAAAAAAGAGCAGAAACCCAATCTAACTTCTTATCAAATTAAACTAATAAGCAATCAAAATGACAAGATTATATCCCGTAGAAAATGGGTAATATGGTTCTGATTCCAAGCTAAATATACAATTTTACGAAACAGCAGAAATACCATCAGCATCATAAGTATATATTAACCACTTCTGCAAAATCATATTGTAACATATCTGAAATTCTGCCTAGCTCTATCTGCAAAACTGGTTTTTGGCACCTCTTTTTGAAACAAAAGGACCACTATACGATGACCAAGCAACACGGTTCAACTAGCTTAGAGTGTAAATTGCTTAGTCTTTGCACGCATGCTTGAACATATGTACAACGAACATATGTATGACTATACCGCAGAAAAAAGAGCACTTGCTCTTTAATACTCAACAATTGCCTAAGTTGAACTGTCCCTGAAGTAAAGCATAAGTAATTTAAAGCTCACCAATTACCATGTCGGAAAATATCTCCTCTTGGATAGCAGTGGTAATAGCAACAACCATCTGCTTGTCGCTGACAAATATTAAAAAGATCTGATTTTTACGAGCTCAGATATCGCATTGATCCCTGCTCAAACATAGATGAAGCCATTATAAGAACTCAATTATTTTTAACACATTTAGCTATAAAAAGAAAATTTTATACCTGGGGGGTATTCTACCTTGACAAGAAGACCGCGAAAGCTGCTACTATTTTGCTTCAAAGGCAAAAATCGTGCGACCTTTACAGTAGAAAATAGGATGAAATTAGGGTGCAATTTTATGTTTTCCTCATAAAATCGATTGGAAAAAAGGGATGAATTATAGTACAAAAATATCCTAACAGATTACTAATTAGATTGAAAGATTCGGCAGAAAATACTCACAACTTTAAGCAAGAGAAAATTAATAAGTTGAACCACAAAGACGATGGCTCTTCGATTAGTTTTCAACTTATCTTTCACCACATGAACAGATTTGATTCTCTACCAATGAACTCGAACACCATTTTAAGACCCTAGCGGACTAGCAAGATGAGTATTAACCTTAAGGAGATTTTCCAGTGGTGACGCCGTCGTTGCCGCCGATGGTGGTTTGTCTTCTCCTCATAATCTCTGGTAATGAGGAAGGCTATTTGGGAGAGAGGGTTGTGAGCGTCGTTTGAGTGTAGTATATCAGATGTAGTGTATTATTAGGTTTATACTCTTATTTTATTACATATAAAAAATAACAAAAAATTAATTACAGTGGGTCTCTTTTCAGCGGGAGTCATCAAAAATTTGGGGGGAAAAGTAGAGGGAATTCATAACCGTTGCAATAGATCAAAAATTACAAGTAACCGTTACCATAGATAGACATATTGTGACGATCGTCTAAACCGTTGCCATAGAAACATCTATTGTAACGATTTTTGGACTAATGCAACGGTTCAGGTGCTAAATTGTGCCGATAGTACAAATAACGTTACTCAACGGTTAGAACCGTTGCAATAGACCATCTATAGCAACGGTTACAGATCTGTTGCCATTATAATCATTGCCATAGCCCCAATTTCTAGTAGTGTTATGAGTTGATTTTGACTTTTTTGGCTCGTTTCCCAATATTCCTGTAAGTAAGCACATTTCGTTAGTTTTCGGGAATACCTTTAAGCATTTTTGAGCTAAAACACAAGTAAAAGAGAACAAATAAGCGGTCAATCCCTACTTATCAACTCCCCCAAACTTAAGATTTTGCTTGTCCTCAAGCATATAAGGTAATTCCCACCTCCACTAGAAAAAAGGAATATTTCAGCTAGTCTAAGGTGAATCAATTACACATCAATTGGGACCAATAATTATCCACAATACATATGAATTATCAACAACGCAATGATTGACCATTTGAGCACAATGGTTATAGTGTGACACTAGAGCATCAAGAGTTGACTCTATTCATCAAGGAAGCTCGCTCTTTCATGTAGGTCATTGTGGATCCCAATCTCCTCCTCCTCCTCTTCCTCTACTTTTCATTAGCAAATCTCATTTTAGAATGTAACACTCGAAACAAGGATTTTGAAAAGTTCGCTCATCTCTCTCAAAAGAATGTCATAAGTCCGGCTTTAAGTACCATAAGCTTGCCCCTCATGTAAATCACCACTAATGTAAGCTCACTCAACTTAAAATCATGTAGGGATTTTGCAGTATACAATGAAGGCTTTTGGATCAAGGTAGGTCTTGTTGGAATAGAATGGTTTCATCCTTACTTAAGCACTCCATTTTCTCTTTTCGGCTCATACTTTCTCGACTCTTTGAGTCATTTTCTTCTTACTCGGGGGAACTAGAGGGACGTAACGTTACTCTTTCTTGAGCATGACATTCATTTTCTCCTTTTCTATTTACTTCAGACTTTCCTCCTTATTTTTTTTGGATTCCCTTCAACTCTTCACTTTATTCACTTTCTTTTTGGCATTTTTCTTTTTGTTCTTTCTTTCTTTTCTTTGCCTTCCTTTTCTTCATTTCTTTCTCTTCCTTGTACCTTTCATCACTTTAAAACTCCTCTTCTCTCCCCCAAACTTATGTTTTTGCCAATTATTTCTCATGAATGCTAAGGAAAGATCAGGTTCCAAGAGAGGGTCATTACAGAATGGATAAAGTCTAGTAACGTGATTATTGAAAGAAAAAGGGCTTCGGCTCAAAGGGATTGACTAGGGATATCACATTGGTAGGATATAGAAAATTTAAAATTTCAATTTGGATCAAGGAGAGCCTACGATCATTTCTCAAGCCAAGCTACACTTAGAATTTTGCCTAGACAAACATTCGGGGCAAGTTCTAGACCATTAGCACGGGTACTTGGACTTGTAACTAAACATCTCACCTCTCACGCTTCTGGAATGCTAAAGAGAACAGAGACGAGGGACCACAACAACCCTAGCTAAGATTGAGAATCACAAATGGCTCGATTTGAACCACTCGATGACTAATGAAGTCAACACAAGAGTAAAAAGAGTCACAACTAGAGCTATTTTCTGCCAACAACTTGTTTTTAACCATACGATCATAGGTAAATGTGTTGGTACCAAGTGAAGCATGCTTGAGACCCCTTTTATTCGTTACTGCTATATTTACCAAAATATAAAAGAAAACGGACTCAATCCCTTAAGAAGGTTGTCACGCCATCCATCGTTGGGAAGAGCCACCCGGTTCACACATAATCCACCTTTGGAAAGAACCATGGCATTAAGAACACCAAAGGCTTATTGTTCACTCAGAACGTAAAAAGAAGCTAGCAAATTAAAAAGAAGCTACTAAAGTAAATAAGAAGTTATACTACTAAAGAAAAGCAAACTAAAGAAGCTATGAAATAAACTACAGTAAGCGAAATAAACGAATATACATACTGAAGTCAAATGAATATATACATAAGAGAGAAGAATATATACATAAGGGAAATGAATATTTACATCAAATGGAGCAAAATATATACATACCAAAGTAAAATAAAGACGAAAGAAAAATAGTATCAGAGTTATTGCAGCCCAAATGTCCAATAATCAAAATAGACCACCCCCCAAACGAAAATAAGCATTGTCCCCAATGCTTAACAAAAATATGAACAGGGGAAAGGGTAGAGAGTTAAGAAAACTCCCTATGTGGTGTCAGTCTGCATAGGATCCTCAGCAACCTCAGCCTCAAGCTGTATCTCATCATTACCCGGCTGAGGGACAACTGGGTTGCTGAGCATCTGGATCATCTCCTCAGCAGTGTGTGAAGTGCAACCGGCTCTTCACACTGGCCGGCTAATGCCTCTGGTGCTACCTGTGCTGCTGGAATTGAGGGCTCCATAAGCAGGTCCAATGGCAGGTCTCCGGCAGATGCAATCTTGGTAACCTCCTTTCTCAACTTGTCCATGGACCTCTTCTGTCACGCCCCAAACCTGGGGAGGCGTGGCTGGCACCCGGTGCCGTACTGGCCCGAGAGAACCACTCTGTAACTCTTTTTTTTTCTTCTGCTACTATCATGGGCCAGCATGTCCACAACTCGTAATGTATAACTATAAGTGGAAAAACACTATATCAATGAACCATCTCTTAAAACATGAATACATATGGGCCGTCAAGGCCTCTGACATACTGTACAAAATGAACCTTTGCCTACAAAGCCTCTAAGATAATTTGACATCAAATGGGACAGGGTACCGGCCTACCCATAAGTCTGTAGCAAAACTCTGACACGATGACTTATAGACTCGGCTGCACTTCGAATGAGGTGGAGTCTTACTGATCCTTCGCTAAATGCCAACCTCGTCTACTATGAGGGCTCGTCAATCTGATTATCTATACCTGCAGGCATGAGTGCAGCGTCCCCAACAAAAGGACGTCAGTATGAATAATGTACTGAGTATGTAAGGCGAAACTGAAACATAACAATAAGTCAACATGAATTAAAGAATATAAGAATCAACTTGAATCTCTGTAAATGCTTACTTGTTTTACTTATATATATATATATAATGCTTCCCTTCGAGACTATTTCTACTATCCATATCGTATGATGCATGACTACCCAACTGGTCAGTGGTAGCTGCCCGACCGGCCGTCGCACGGTGGTAAATGTATGACTGCCCAATCGCTGGTAAATAATGATACATAACTGCCCAATTGGTGGTAACTGCCCGACCGGCCGTAGCCCGGTGGTAAATGCATGTCTGCCCAACCGGCCGTAGCATGGTGGTAAATGAAGATGCATGACTGCCCAACCGGCTGTAGCACGGTGGTAAATGTATAACTGCCCAAACGGCCGTAGCTCGGTGATAAATGCATGAATATGCATGTATCGCTATATTATAAACATTAACATCTTTATCATATACCTCAATAGGGAACTAGATACATACTTAGACATGCATGAATATCACTTTACGCGAATGAATAACATAGACATCCTTAACTTCTAAGAGTAGAACCATTTATGGAATAACATTACGTTTACGTATCGTTGCTTGTATCATGCCAAAAGAAAGAAGGGATAGCCTTAACATACCTGAGCCGATTCTCTTGACAATCCCTCCAAAAGTATGCATAAAAGTTAAATACACCCTGTATTTCATTGAGCAGCGTTATGCATTTCAGGAAACCGTTTAGAGCTCGCTAGCTGCTTCACATGAAATTATTAAGACAGTGACAAGATCCTTCCCATTAGTGCTACTGCATTCCTACTATCTAGATGGTAATGCACTCTACATTATTTCCCAGCAATTCCATTTAGCTACTGCTGTAGTTTCATTCAACAACCTCTAGAAACTTACTTGTGCTGCCTTAAAGATAGAGAACACTTTAGTAGGACTAGATAATTAAGAATCGGTAAGGTTATTTCATCTAGACTATCATTTAATGCAACGCAATAAGCATGTTGCAATAAGGGTCTAAAGGAAATCTGGAGATTCTAGGTATGAATCCTAGCTACAACACTCAGTGTGAATCCATCTGCTCCAACTCACTCAAAGGCAAGGAACACGTTATAAGAAGGACAAGAAATATTCACAGACTTCCATGCATAAACTAGACAGATGTAGTTTATAAGAGTGAATACCTTGCTCTATGACTTAAGAGTCATCACTTCCTAAGGCAAAGGCTGCCACGTTAATGTTCCTTAAACTTTATCCAAAGATTTTAATTAATCTCCCACTAAAAAATCAATAATTACCCGCATAATTAAGAATTATTTTAAATTATTTAATATACTATTCACTTTTAATACACTTTATATATACCCTACAATCATGGTCATGTGGTATCATATAAAATCAATACATACACTATTATTTCATTAAAAAATTCATGTAAAAGTACATATATTTTCTCAACTTCTAATTTTCCTACTCTCATATAAAGAATAAAAAATTTTGTATGCTTAATTCTTAAAATGGTAAAAAGATATCCTTCTTTTCTTTTGAGAAAATAATTTATATCTTTACAATAAAGAAAATCTCATAAACTTTCTCATATTATGTGTATAATTTAAAGCATATTCGGAAGTAGTAATATTAATAACTATATAAAATTATATTTTTCAAACTTTTTTCTACAACAAATGTCTCACTCAAAATAAATACCATATCAAAATATATCTAACGGTATCAATGTTGTTAAACTTACAGGGTCCTATAATAACATAGTCACAAATCCTCTATAATCTCATGAATGGTCTTAATCCCTTCAAGCTCATAGGGATTACAATGACTTATCCTAATATTAAAGTACGGGATGTAACATCTTCGATGCTTGAGACTTCTTCATCTTTTTGACTTGCTTGCTCAAGTCCTCAATGACCTTCCCATGCGCCACCAGAGTATCCGTAATGGTTTATTGGTTTTCCAGGATCTTCTTTAATATTTCCTCCACTGACGGAGGTACCTGTGGCTCTGTTGGGGCTGGGGATGTGCTACAACAGCACTAGATATAACAGTTAGCTTTGAAATAGCTGCCTGCATCCAGTTGTTGAGACTCGCCAATGTCTGGGAGACTCGTAGCGCAGTCTGAGGATATGTAGATGAAGCCGGCACTAGCAATGGTACTGATAGTCTAGCAGAAGCAGGAGGTCTGGCAGATGAAGATGGTGGCATGGCTGCTGTCCCGGTGGAAGTACCGGCTGCTGTGGAAGGCTTGACAGCTGAATCAGTAACCATTACCGCTGGCTCTTCAGACTGGCTAGTGGAGGTAGTAGCTTTTCTTTGAATTTAGGGTTGTCAGCTCCCTGAAGGTGGTACCAGGAGAAAGGCTTCTTGGCCTTCACATCTATATCATAATGCTTCAATTCCACCCCTTGATCCTTGAAGTACTCGGTGAGGAAGTTTGGGTATGGATAGGATCTTTCACCCTTCCGGACAGCTAGAGTGATGTTGGTGGACATGATGACACCAATATTTATCGGATACCCAACTATAATAGAGGCTACCAGAACTGCACGAGGAAGTGGGAGCGTGTTTTTATTGAGGCACGGGTCAATGCGGCTACACATAAATGTATGCCACCCTTTTACTTCAAAGTTTAGGGTGGCCCGGACAATTGGAACCCTTGCTCTAAGCCACGGAGGTGTTGACCCTGAGATTGCCAGAATCTCAGCTAGCCATGGGCGAGCTACATCCCCCATAGATAGCTTCTCCAAATACTACACTGCTTCCACTTCTTCAAAACCCATATATGTGTTCAGTGCGCATGAGTCAAAACGGATCTTCAGATTCCGCACTTTGGTCACCTTCGTTCCTTGTTTGATGTGAGCAACATTTGCATAGAACTCCTTGACCAGGTACTCATTTGCATCTATGACTTTTGTGAATCAGCTCCAACCTTTTCGCTTTTGGAATTGCCTGAGGACAGTGGGGTTGTGCTTGTACAAGTCTTTTATTAAGAACTGTCGCTCAAGAGTGAGCGACCTCTGTGGCCACCATTCCCTAAACTTGGCGAAGGCATTGGCACTAACAAATCTGTCCTCCCATATCTTCGCCCTCCTTGATCTTTCCAACCATGGTACTGCAGTATCGTCCCTCTGCCGTCATCTAGAACATCATCATCATCATATACGTTTATTGGAGCATGGGGAGAATGTGAGGAAGAGGGCTCAGAGTCTTGGTTGCCCTCTT
Organism: Nicotiana attenuata; assembly: GCF_001879085.1. NCBI lineage: Eukaryota > Viridiplantae > Streptophyta > Magnoliopsida > Solanales > Solanaceae > Nicotiana > Nicotiana attenuata. Next base: position 16,877 of record NW_017674314.1, on the reverse strand, counting down.
CCGAACCTTCCGAAGAACTGGCAGCTGATGAGGACTCATCCACCAAGTGGAATCTCCTAGGGAATTGTTGCCTTTGTTGTGATTGGGCTTCCGGCTGTGCTTGCACGGAATTACCGTTAGAAGCTTCCCTGGATGGGACGTACTCACTGGTCTCCTAGGTATCAGGGGCAGGGCCTCTATGTGTTGTTGCTTTCTTGCTTATAACCTTTTAGATTGCTAGAGGGAGATTGCTTATGCCTCGACCCCGGCCTCGGGAGGGTTCTGCCCTCCCTTTTTGACATATCTCCTTTGCCTCGTGAGCGAACCATTGTCTGTACACATAAGAACTAGGTTTCAATTACAATTGAAACTTATAATGCATGCTTAAACATAATTGGAAGTTGCAGGAAAACCTTCTCAGAAGTGGCAGTGCGGACCGCACAAAAGTGAGTGTGGCCGCTGACTGCCCACTGCAGACCGCACAAAAATGAATGCGGCCGCAGAGTGCCCACTACGGACCGCACAAAAATGAGTGCGGCCGCAGAGCCCCAGGTTCAGACTACTGGGGTCTCTGAAGTTCCATCACTGCGGACCGCACAAAAATGAATGCGGATTGCAAAATTTTGATTGCGGCCGCACAAGTGAAGCACAAAATTTCCTAACTCAGAGGGCTACGGACCGCAAAAAAGTGAGTGCGGCGGCACAACCTCCACTGCGGATCACGCAAAAATGTGTGCGTCCGTACAATTCAAATTTCACGGGCACAGTAACTAGGGTTCATGCGCTCTTTACATAATTTAGGCATGGTTTGCACAATTAAGCATGGATAACTACTTACCCAAACCCCAATTAACACTAAATATGCTACTCACGTGATACTAAGCAAAAACAACTAAGCATTGACATTTTTAGGCATGTAACTAACCCTATATCAAAGAACAAATCAAAACAAAAGATGAAGAATCTAATGAAGAAATTAACATACCAGTAATGAAGATGCAGGTGATGAAATGAGGGAACAATTTGAGATCAAATGAGAATTTTACTGTGCAAGCTTGGCTTTAGGGCTCAGAGGATCCAAAAGTGTAAAAAGAAGAGAGAAGTCCTATTTATACTTTTACCCGTGGGACCCAGAATTTTACCTGATTGCGGCCGCATATTTTTTATGCGGTTCCTTACCTGCCCTTTGAGAAGTCACACTGCGGACCGCACAAAATTGAGTGTGGCCGCAGCATCAGTGCGGACTGCACAAAAATGTGTGCGGCCGCAATTCCTTAAGCAATTATGACAGGCCAACTTCAGACACCATGCATTTTGGCACTTAGCAAAATTTTTCAATCATAGTCCCTGCAATGCACACCCATTCCTGTGTACACTTCAAAACTGGTTAGCACAAAACAAAGCCTATCTAATCTGAAGAAAAAAAATATAAGAAAGAAAAAGACATGGGTTGCCTCCCAAGAAGCACATTGTGAGCACGTGATTTTTGCCCTATGTGAATTATTCCCAAAAATTCAAACAAAATAATTTTTCTTTCATTATTTTACAATTTTTTTGAATTTTGTTTTATTTTCTGATTAATTGTTTGCATTTTATTTGCACATTTTAGTTCATATGAAAATATACAAAAATACACTTGGCATTTGTTTAGGATTTAATGTCACATTTTAGGGTTAAGTAGTAGTTAGAATTGCTTAAAAATAAAGAAAATAACAAAAATGGTTCTTTACATTGTTAGTTTTAATTTGTCTTAATTTGTGCTTAATTAGAAATTAGGGTATTTGGGAATTGAATAATATTTTTAGAAGTCAATTTGATTTTATTTTTAATTCCATAAAAATCAGGAAAATGTAAATACTGAATAAAATAAATACAAAATAAAAAAAAAGAAAAGAAAACAAAGAAAACACTTATAAAGAATTAAAATGGTTGAATTTGGGCCATTCAATCCAAATGACTCTAAAACCGGACCAATCCACACCCCCAGTTTGGCCCAAACGTCCCAAACCCGGTCTGCCCCTTCACTAACTAAAACGACGTCGTTTTGGCGTCAGTCCATCCTAACCGTTCATCTTCTTTGATCCAACGGCTCCTAATTGATACAAATTTTACATAAAAATGTCCCAAACCCTAGAGACAGTATGTCTCATCCTCGTACCCTACCATCTTCACCGGCACCGCCTTACGCCGCCGCCGGAAATCGCCTCACGGCGGTGGCGAGCCTCCAAACCACCCCAAATTTACACCACAACCTCTCCTCGTTCCCCTCTTTCCAAATTCCGCCTCTAGTTTCCTTTGAATCGTCACCAGTCTCGTCGAATCTTAAATTTAAGATTCCGGCAAAATCATACCATCTCCAAACTTCGCCAAATTAACACCAAATCACCCTCTCCCCTCCCTCATCACGAATCCCTTACCATTATCTCTCAAATCACACCAGGTCTCTTCGAATGTGTAAAACCCTAGCGCCTCCACAGTTGCTCCAGTGGCAGCGCCACCTCCAAATCGCTCCAAAGCAATACCCTGTGACCCTTATGCCTCCCTCAGGCTTCATCTATCACTGATGCCCTTCAAATTTTGATTTAAGCTCGAGCTTCAAAAGAGTCGGCTAGAGCCTGTGTTTTCGAGTTTTAGGCCCTGAAATTAGTGAGTGTTCTTAATTTCTTTTTCTTCATTATGTGTCATTTTGTTATACATATATGAATTCTGTTCATCTTCAACACCTCTTTCATTTTAGGATTAATTTAGGGTTTTAACTCGTCTCATGTGTAGTTAATCTTTCTCCTGTCATTTGATTCAGTCGTTTGTTTAAAATTTGACCCTAGGAGTTCAACTTAACCGCTGTTCTAGTTATTGAATCCTTCATCTTTGTTTTTAATTCTGTTTGATCTGATCTGGGTTTGAGTTTGAACTGTTATTGAGTTTGACGATTGGAAGCGTATTATTGTTCTTTTGAGTTTGGTGTTTGATACTAATTCGACTTGGGTTTAAATTTGGCTTTAGTGCTTTAGTGTTAATTAGGAGTTAGTCTAGTGTGATTAATTAGTCAATTGTTAGGTTTTCTTATTGGTATTATTTGGTTATAGCTGAATAGCTTAGGCTTTAGTAAGTAACTAGGGTCACCTCTTGACTAAGGTGACAGGTTTGGGGCTTGGTTTAACTAGGTTAGTAATTTCATGAGTAGTACAGGGGCAGTAAGGGTAGTTTACTTAGGGAATAGAATAGCAACTGAATTTGGAAGCTCTAGAACACTCTAGAATAGGGTTCAATTTAGAATTTCAGGAAATAAAGTAGGATAACTTGGAAAATAAGTCAGTTCTTTAGGGACTTTTAAGCAAAGATAAAAATTAAGGAAGGATCAAAAGGGAAAACAGAAAATCTGAAGTTCCCCTTTAGTTTTGCCTATAAAAGGCAGTAGGTATTGCCTTGTTAAACAAGTTTTGAATCTCAAAAAAATTCCCCCCAAAAGGTATTTTGCAAGCTCCACAGATCTGAAATTTGAATTTCAAACTTCAAAACCAAATATGAAGAATTCTTCCTTTTTTAGATCTTAGTTCATTTAAAAAAAAAAAAGCAATAGAAAACTCCAGAAGCACTGTTACAATGAGATTTCTAGTTTGATTGCGGGTTTAACTTGTTAATCCAAGTTCCTAGTGGTCCGGGATTCAATTTCAAAGTTGTTTTGGGTTTAGTCAAGTTATTTTTGGGTGTTGCTAGCTGCTGAGGGTTCAGAAACTGTCCTGGGTCTAATTTCGAGTGACTTTGGTTTCAATCAAGCTATTTTTGGTCATCTATTGGGTGCTGTACTTCTGTAGTGTGTTCCTGGGTTTTTTGAAGTTGTTTTGGTTCAGAATTGCCCTTGTTGTCCCTGATTGTGATTGTTGCTTGTCTATTTGCTGTTACTGACTTCTTCTTCTTCGCTGTAACTTCCAGGTACATCTCTTAAGCCTGGCACAATGTAGAAATCAATTTGAGATATGAAATGAAGTTTGCCGCATAATTTTTGTTGTAGACCTGTCTGTTAAAATTTCGAGTAGATTTTTTTTTGGTTAATTGTTCAATGTAAATAACTTCTGACTGTATTGGACTGTTGAGCTCTGGTTTATATTGATTCATCTCAAAACAATAGCCTTAGCGTAGTGTAGTTTAATTTCTAATGCTAGTACACTTAAAAATCAAAATGACATGAACTTGAATCTGAGTTTGAAAATCAGTGTGTATGCTTATCTCCACGCTCGACCCAGGTTTAACGAACATTGAGGTTTACTTTAGTAATTTAGTTCTAAGAGCAAAAGATAGGCGTCTGAATCCAAAGCCTCAATATAGATGATGATTGTTTCGTGTTAATTTCCTAGATTTTCTGAGTATTAGGTGAGTTTGAATAATTAGAAACCTATTGCTCAAGGCCATAACGTATGTGTTAATTGTTTAGTTCTAGCTTACATTTCATTTGGGCCTAGGCGAAGGCCCAAAACTGGACAGCTTTTGGTTAATAAAGTTTGGGCTTGATTTTCGTTTGCATAAGGCCCATGTCTGGGCTGTGTTTCTTCGTACGAGTAGGACTAAATCTGTTTAGGGCCAGCTTGAAGGCCCAAAACGCTGAAATTGCCATCGAGGCCGCTTTGTTTAAATTCAACGTTTTTTTCTGAATATCTTAGTAGTGGTACATTAACATGATAATTAGTTAGGGCCTTTTCTTTTATTAAAGACAATACATAACAGAAAATCATAGTTCCTCTTTAGGTTGGCCTTTAAACCAAAACGAGGTGAGCCCCGCTAGACAAAATGCATAAATTGCGGGACCCTCTTTACATGTCTATATTAAAATACATAGAATTCGGGACGGGCCGTTTAGCGAATTTCACGGCCTTCCTCAAAGATAATAACGCGTAGTTGCTTTAGGCGCGCATTTTTAATAATTTACCTTCTTAAACTCGGGTGTGCATTTCATGTGACCTAAATCAATCCCAAAACGTTGAATAAAATGTGTTCAGGATTGCGGGTGCATTTCATGTGACGCGATCCAAAGACACGTTTTAAACGACGTTCACCTTTCTTTAAAAATTGAATAAAAGCGGTTAAAAGCTAAAAATGCACAATAGGATAACATGTATTAAAATCAGATTTTGCCAAATATAGCAGTTGAGCGACCGTGCTAGAACCACGGAACTTGGGAGTGCCTAACACCTTCTCCCGAGTTAACAGAATTCCTTACTCGAATTTCTGGTTCGCGACTGTTAATACAGAGTTAAACCCTTTCCTCGATTCGGGATTCAAACCGGTGACTTGGGACACCATAAATCTCCCAAGTGGCGACTCTGAACTTCTTAATAAACGAATCCCGTTTCGATTGTCCTTTAATTGGAAAAACTCCTTTATTATACCCTTCACGGGGTGTAGTAGCGAAAAAGGAGGTGTGACAGCTCTGGCGACTCTGCTGGGGATGGCAAACCCAGAAATTCGGTTCGTGGTTTAAGAATGCGAGCTCAGTTAAATTGTTATATCTGGCTTTATCTGATTTTGCTACATGTTCCATGCCTTATGTGCTAAATGCTTTACCGCTTTGATATTATTTGAACTGTATATATAAACTGTGCCGAAACCCTTCTCTTCTCACCTCCGGGGATGTGCTTACTGGTTAAGACTCCCTATTCTGTTAGTGTCATACCTTGAAATAAGAAAGAGGACCGGACAAGTTACTAAGCCGGACGATCCCGCGGGTCCCCGGTACGTAGCCCCCTCCTCGACTTGAGTTGTCCGCTCGGGTACACAGTCTAGAACCTATACCCAGGTTTTGAACCTAGAATAACTTGACTTCATGCCGGATCCCTAGTAGGAACGCTTATTTGCATCACATGCATTTGCCGTAGGGGACTCAACACAGGGGTTGGGTCCGTCTAGGACAGGTAACCTGAAATGAAAAGACCATCCTGATGCATCTTACGTGTTGCATATGCATTTATTTGTCTCGGACTTGCATGCTGACCGGTGTTGGAGTATTTGGGAAAAATTGAAAAAAAAAAGGGAGAGAAATAGCAGTGTAGAAAGTCAATTATGTCAGAATAGTTTCGAAACCCTGCTGGATTTTTGAGAAAATGAAAGAAAAAAAAGAAAAGTGTTTTTTTTAGCCAATGGAAAAGAAAACAAAAAGAGTTTTGTTTTTCAAATTAGTTTGTTTATTTTCCACTGAAAAAAGAAAATATAAAAAAAAAAACGTCTTGCTTTCGGAAATAGTGTATTTGCCAACAAAAAATAAAAAGAGTTTAGTTTTCGAAAATAGTTAGTTTTATTTGCCCGAACTACGCAGGTTTGATTCTTACCGGATGTGAGATACGTAGGCAACCCTCATCGGGTCCAACATCCCCGTTTTCAAAAATAGCCAAAAATGCAAAAAAAATTTAATTTCGTCATGAATAAGTCGGGTGCCGCCATTCTTGTTTAAAATAAGCCGAATGTCCCCAAAAAGGGCGCCGGAAGGCTGTTTTTGCAAGAACAGCCACCCTGAGTCAATTTCAACGGTTAGCAGACACAACCTTAAAACCTTCTCCCCGAAGTGCTGAAAGGCCGTAACTGCAAAACCGCCCATTTGTTTTAAATTGGAAATTTGAACAAAAATAGTGTCATTTTTCATTGTTAGGTCAAAATAAGTGATTAAATCACCTTAATAAATGTGCAGGATGAGCACGACTCAAAATGAACCTTTTTCAGTCATGCATAAAATCCCTTTGGAGTTGCGTCTGTGGTGGAACGACTTAGGAGGAGAAGGGCAAGATGAGGTCAAAAAATATTTGAAAGGGCTTACCGGTTTGTTGGAGATTGTGCCTCGGGGAGACATCATCAGAGCATTGGTCACATGTTGGGACCCGGCACATAACGTCTTCCATTTCTCGGACTTTGAGTTAACCCCGACACTAGAGGAAATAGCCGGCTACATCGGAAAAGATGAGGTTCCTTTAAGGCATAAGTACTTAGTGGCCCCAAGAACTATAGCTGTGCACAGATTCTTAGACTCACTGAAAATAAGCAGGACGGTCCACAACGCAGATTTGGCGAACTGCTTTTGTACTCCACACTTCATATATCACAGATATGGCCACATAGGAGGTTTCAACAACCCGGAAAACAAGATATGTAGCAAAGGGAACCGCCAAAAATGGGAGGAGCACAGACGTTTTGCTTTTATGGTAGTTTTTCTGGGGCTTGTGGTATTTCCAAGGAAAGACGGAAACATTGACATAAAAATAGCCGGGGTCGTCAGCACTCTACTCACTCAATCCAAAAGCACTCTTGCGCCCATGATATTAGCCGAAATCTTCTGCGCTCTTACAGCCTGTAAAGCCGGGGGAGACTTCTTCGAGGGGTGCAATCTATTGTTGCAAATGTGGATGACCGAACACTTGTGCTGTCGTCCTCAATTCCTGAGTTATGGGTCTACAAAGAAGACATGTATAGAAGAGTTTTACACAAGGATTAAGGGGATCAGCTTGCCCGAGGGATTCACAGGCTGGACATCATACTTTCGGTCCCTCACTGCTAGTCAAATAGAGTGGACATTTGGATGGTTGCCTGTCGATGAAATCATATATATGCCAGCAACGGGGCCGCACTTCCTTTTGATGGGTCTTAAGAGCATCCAGCCTTATGCCCCGTATCGGGTTTTAAGGCAACTCGAGAGGTGCCAAATAGTGCCAAAAGACGGCGATCTTAGTGCTCAGGTAGTTGAAATTAGCCGTGACGGACAATTTCCTGAAGCAAGAGTCCGCCAGATCTGGAATGAATGCCAATACTTAAAAGCGGATAGTTGCGTACAGGATCGGGCCAAAGGCGAAGTGTCGCCAGGATACCTTGCTTGGTATAGGAGAGAATATGAGCATGAAAGGCCAGCTAAAAAACCTCACATCCGGGAGTTTGCCGAATCATCACAAGAATAGTGGGCTTGGTTAGCTAAAGAAAATGAGTACAGGGCCCGCATAGGAGCATTGGAAGAACAGGTCCAAGACCTCCAGTTTGAAAACAACGTGCAAGCCGCGACTGATGAGGGTGAGAGAAAGAAATTGGCCAAAGAGAATGAAGCCTTACGAGCCCAAATCCAAAAGATGAAGTTAGCGGCCGAAAATCCCGTCAGGAGTGCCAAAGATACAAAGCTTATAGAAAATCTAAGGCAAAAAGTGAATGACTACAGTTTTGACCTTAACAAAGTGGAAAGGGAATTAGCTGGGGTTCGAAAACAATTGGCTAAAAACGCGGAAGAACGGGCCCGTATGGTTAAGCAGTTAAAAGAAGAATACGATAATGAGGTCACGGGATTGAAGAAAAAGGTCATTGCCACAGAGAACAGAATGATCAAACAGGCAAAAGAATTCAAAGTTGAAAGAGAGCATTGCTACATGGCATTGGCACAATTAGAAATGGACTTGCAACAACTCCAGGAACAAAACCAGGTAGCCGAGCAAACATTGGAGGCTAGGGCCCAACAGATAGGGCGGTTGCTTCAAGAAAAAGGCAGAATCAGAGAGAGAATCTTAACCGTTGCTCATTCTATTACTAGGAAATGCCAAATATGCGAGAACATGACCCGTACCACCTTCTTTGCATCAGTGATGATATTTGTGAAGCAGATAATGAGTGACCTGGACAGACTTCAAGGGGAACTTGCATATAGGCCCGCGGTGAGACCGAATGATGTCCCGTGGGCACCAGGAGCATTAATGTATTCATGATTGTCCTTTCAGTCTGTATTTCTTTTTCTACTAGAGTTTGTCATTTGAGTCTGTATTTCCTTTTCATTAAAAGCCAGTCAGTTGATTGAGCCTGTATTTTTGTTTGAGCTAGAATAGGGATGGTGGAGTCTGTAGTTCTTTTCTGCATCAGAGTCTGGTGGTTGTTTAGTCTGTCCGCTTTGAGTCTTTGTAATAGACGTAGTTGCTATCAATAAAATTGAAATTCCCAAAAAATATCTTTGCTTCTACTTTACATTTATTCTGCAAGAACTACGCTCGGTCTGATTCACGCGGGGTCGTGATACGTAGGCAATCTCCATAGGATTCGACCATAACTAAATGAAAAAAAGAAAATACAAGAAAAGAATGAAAGGAAAGAGGTGAAAAACAAGAAAGGAAAGAAAAACAAAAGAGGGAAAAACAAAAACAAAAAGAAAATAAGAAACCAAACAAAAGCAAACAAGAGAAAATAAAAAGGGAGCAAAGGAAAGAAAAGAGCGGAAAAACAATTTTGAGGAAAGAAGCGAATAGGAACAAGGAAAACCAAAGCAAAAGAAAAAGAAGAAAAGAGGGAAAATAAGAGAGAAAAGCAAAAAAGGGAAAGGCAAGAAACAAACAATGGAAAACACGAGGGAAGAATGAGAGGAAAGGCATGGCAAATAAAGAAAAATGAAAAGGCCGGGATGACGCATGCGACCGATCAAAGCATAAGAGGAACTGTTAACTGCCTAGGTGCATTCACTCCCCCCAAATGTGCGGGTACCAATATGTTAAATGCCCTAACGCTAACGTGATGGTTTCATTTTGTCATGTCATTCCAGAAAGGTGGTTGGTTTGTGGTCTAAAAGTGGTAACTCTTCTTTACAACACAAGGACAAAAGGCAATGGCAAACAACAAGAGAACTGAGTTGGTTGATACTGGTGCTCGACAACAGTTGGTGGAACGCGATAATGGGTTGGCTGAAGAGGTGCGGATGCTGAGACAACACATGACAGACATGTATCCAGCCTGGATGACTGGAAAGGCGCCACCACCAATTTTCCCGGACGCTACCCTTACCCGAACTCCCAACACAATACCAGATGATCCTCCATATTCTCCAGATACACCCGCTTATCACACTCGTCCCAACTACCCTAGTAGCTCCATCGCTCATCCTTTAGTCGCTTCTCCCCAAAATTGCCCTCCTGTCATATCCATTACCCCAAATAATGAACACCCATTCAAAGCTCGTAATACCCAATATGACCCCCCAGAGGTTGTCCGCAAGGTCCTCGATTCATACAAGAAAAGCTCCCGGGATGAGCAGTTTCATGCTAGAAATGCAAGGGTTACGGAAAGAGAAGGGTGAGATGAGGTACCCAGGAAGTTGAAAAGCACAGAACAGTCCTTAAGGGACAAGCGAAGAGTGGGAGGCCAGGGTAGCATGACTTGCAAAGAACTGATGGTGCCACATGACGCCCGCCTGCCCGCAGGATTCAAAGTACCAAAATTTAACTTGTATGATAGGCGTGGAGACCCGGTAGCCCACCTGAGGGTCTATTGCAACGAAATAAGGATTGTTGGAGAGAAAGACGACGTGATGATGGCATATTTCAGTAAAAGCCTAACTAGGGCAGCTTTGGACTGGCATGGTCGTCAAAATGTCGATGGGTGGCTTACATTGGGTGACATGGCTCAAGACTTTGTCCGATACTTTCAATGCAAATCAAGTGTTACCCCAGACCGCACCTCGCTATCTATGATGGAGAAGAGGCCGGAGGAAAGCTTTAATGAGTTTGGGCTCAGATGGAGGGAGCAAGCTGCTCGAGTCAGTCCCCCGATCAGCGAAGAAGAAATGGTCAAGCTTTTTCTACAGGCCCAAGGACCCACTTACTACAGTCATTTGATCCTGGCCGTGGGAAAGCCTTTCAATGATGTGTTAAAAATGGTGGAGCTAGTGGAAGAAGGAATCAAGTTAGGCAAAATCGTGAGTTGTTCGGAAGCCATTCAGAACATACCAGTAAGCTTGGTTGGAAGAAAGAGGAATGGAAAAGACGATCCGATAGGTTTTCCTGATCAACACTTCCAGCCTCGACATCGTCCCCGTGGTTATCCTTGTGCATTAGATGACCTTCCCCGATGCTACTTCTCTCCACAGAAATCCCAAAGTCGCACATCACAGTACCTAGCTCAAAATAATGCCCATCTACCCCCGCAAGCTTCCCAACAACACCCCAGATCAGGTTTTCGGCCCAATCCAGCATTTAAGAATGAGAGGTTAC
>NW_017674314.1:0-1044 GCF_001879085.1 Nicotiana attenuata | reverse complement strand
TCAGAAACTGTCCTGGGTCTAATTTCGAGTGACTTTGGTTTCAATCAAGCTATTTTTGGTCATCTATTGGGTGCCGTACTTCTGTAGTGTATTCCTGGGTTTTTTGAAGTTGTTTTGGTTCAGAATTGCCCCTGTTGTCGCTGATTGTGATTGATGCTTGTCTATTTGTTGTTGCTGACTTCTTCTTCTTCTTCGCTGTAACTTCCAGGTACATCTCTTAAGCCTGGCACAATGTAGAAATCAATTTGAGACATGAAATGAAGTTTGCCGCATAATTTTTGTTGTAGATCTGTCTGTTAAAATTTCGAGTAGATTTTTTTTGGTTAATTGTTGAATGTAAATAACTTCTGACTATATTGGACTGTTGAGCTCTGGTTTAATTGATTCATCTCAAAATAATAGCCTTAGCGTAGTGTAGTTTAATTTCTAATGCTAGTACACTTAAAAATCAAAATGACATGAACTTGAATCTGAGTTTGAAAATCAGTGTGTATGCTTATCTCCACGCTCGACCCAGGTTTAACGAACATTGAGGTTAACTTCAGTAATTTAGTTCTAAGAGCAAAAGATAGGCGTCTGAATCCAAAGCCTCAATATAGATGATGATTGTTTCGTGTTAATTTTCTAGATTTTCTGAGTATTAGGTGAGTTTGAATAATCAGAAACCTATTGCTCAAGGCCACAACGTATGTGTTAATTGTTTAGTTCTAGATTACATTTCATTTGGGCCTAGGCGAAGGCCCAAAACTGGACAGCTTTTGGTTAATAAAGTTTGGGCTTGATTTTCGTTTGCATAAGGCCCATGTCTGGGCAGTGTTTCTTCGTACGTGTAGGACTAAATCTGTTTAGGGCCAGCTTGAAGGCCCAAAACACTGAAATTGCCATCGAGGCCGCTTTGTTTAAATTCAACGTTTTTTTTCTGAATATCTTAGTAGTGGTACATTAACATGATAATTAGTTAGGGCCTTTTCTTTATTAAAGTACAATACATAATAGAAAATCATAGTTCCNCTTTAGGTTGGCCTTTAAACCAAACGAGTGAGC